>NC_051159.1:85151133-85401133 GCF_013339745.2 Dermacentor silvarum
GCCGCATTCATATAAACGGCGATGACAAGCTCGGAAGGCGCATCTCCTTCTGTGCGCAATGCAGCCGGGGTTAGATGAAGATGGTTAGAAAGAAGTCGCCGTTGGCTTATTCGTAAGCAAGGCTATGATTCAGAGTAGGAAACAAGACAGCTGGCTTAACCATTGTCAGATGTAAACTAAATTAAATTGCGGGGTTTTACGTGCCAAAACCACGATACGGTTATCAGGCACACCGTAGTGGGGGCTCCGGATTAATTTTGAGCACCCGGGGATTCTTTAACGTGCACCCGGTGCAGGTGTTCTTGCATTTAGCCCTCCTCGAAATACGGCCACCGCGTCCGGGATTTGATCTCGCGCCCTCGGGATTAGCAGCGCAACGCTGAAGCCACTACACGCCACCACGGCGGGTTCACCCAACGTCGGCATGAGCTTAACGCGGCGGGCTCGCTGTACGTCCAGCAAGCGTGGGAAAATCTCCAAGCGCATCGTGCAAATGCTGGCGCATCGTATTAGGACGCTGCGCTAAAAAAAAATGGCATCTGTTACTGTTACATCCGTGCACAAGCGGCTAGGCAAACAGGAGGGGGAGAGCGTTTGGAGGCTCGTGTAACACGCACCTATAGCTTGAATCCGTAGTCCGCTTAACCGGTTAAACTAACCACTTGCCTGCGTTCTTCCTGTTCACGTCTGCACGTATAATCCCGAGCAAAGGTTTAGACGCAGCGGAGTGCCACGACAACAACCACAAAAAATAGTTATTTCGCGCGCTATTGCAAGCCGCCTGAAATCGAGTGCTGCTAAGCACATGCGCACGTTCGACCAAAGCAAAGTATTTATTTATTTATTTATTTATTTATTTATTTATTTATTTATTTATTTATTTATTTATTTATTTATTTATTTGGTTTGCAGGTATAAAGCAATCCCAGAGAAAAGGAAGAGAGCTAGCTGGCAACTAGGAGGGGCACTACATCTACGGGCTATAGAAGTCAAAAAGTACTTAGAAAAAAGAAATACTGAATAATGAACAGGCGAGATATTAAGTGGGATAGGAAATATGGAAATGGGGGGGAAGGGGAGTGAAGAATAACCCAAGAATAAAACATCCATGTGCGTCACACACTCACCGGGCGGCACTTAACTATGCTACGGTAAACAGCCGTGCCACTACAAAAATGAAATTTTCGCCACTGCCAAGGTCTCGGAAACTTTGGTGGCGTGCACGCACGTTGATTGGTATAAGAAACACCGCAACGTTAGTACAGTCGCGATGCCAGGGCCCGGGGCAGACAACACAAAAATTGGCCCGTATTCCCAGAAAATTCTTACGCTACAATTTTCCGTAAAAGCAAATACCAGCCAATCCTGATGCTGGACATAATATTAGTATTAGCCAACACCGAAGAGCACTTACGAACGAGAAGTTTTGTGAATCCGGCCTCTTGGCTTTATCCCGCGTGTTCCCGTTAAGCGAGCCCGTGTGTTCCGCTTAAATGCACGTTGTGTTCTGTCTAAGCAACATGACCGTAATACTAAAAAAAAAGGGGGGGCTTTTGATGTCTGACTTCTATACCTCCGTGTTATTTTACGGTGATCTGTGGAATCTGCGAGCATTTTTCAAAGTCTGTCGGGGCGCATTTTCTTCATAGCGGGACGCCAAAGGGGACACGCCAGTTTTTTAACCAACAAAACGCAAAAGAAAACACGAAGTGCTAGTACGTGCAACCGCTAGGCGAACGCGATCGATCAAATAGACCATTAGTCAGTATGAGAGAGCGAGACCTCCTCGCGAACCAGCGGCCCCGTGGCTTTAGGCCGGAATGCGCCAACAAATAACGTACATCCGGGACGCCGGCTCTTTGCATTCAGCGGTGACATTTCTTTTCTCCGGAAGGAGGTACAAATGAAAAGCACAAAAGAAAGAAAGAAAAGAAAGAATGAAAGAGAGAAAGTGATGGAGGCCATAGCACCGATGCTGCACTGCTGCTGTTCCAGCTTCACGGCTTCTTAAGGAGCCCGCAAGGGTGACGCTGGCTGTTGCTCCATCCTCGATTCAAGCACGAGACTGCCCCCCCCCCCTCTCTCTCTCTCTCTCTCACCGTGCCACGGCGAAGCGCGTCGCATACAATACCGCGGGAACAGCCCAGGCGAGCACTGCTGGCTGGCAATCAGCGGAGTATACGCTCCACGTGCGGCATAAATCTTACTCAAAACTTGGAAGATAACGCGTTCCTCCTTCTGCGGCCCGCCTCTGTGCCCGACGCTGGTCAGTACACGCAGAAAAACGACCGGCTGGATCTCTCTCTCTCTTGGTCCTCTTGGCGCGAGAGATACGGCGCCCCGCTATATATGCTAAGAAGAAGCAGAGGGAACAGGAAACGCACTTGGTATCTCGTGATATTCTGAGCAGCTCTTGCGTGGCCGTCCGCTGGAACGTGCTAATTTATTTTGCTTGCCCGTTTCAAGCACGCTCGCGTGCTCTCAAATTAGTGCGAAGCGCTCAGCGGGTGTGTTAACGACAAAGCTTCCGGGGGGGGGGGGGGGGTGAAGTCCCGTTCTTCCCTTCCTGCATTGTACGAGGCTCGCTTCCGAAAACAGCGCGTGAAAGCAGCACGGGTAACGGCGTTAATTTTGTTATTTGGTTTGCGTCCATTTTTTTTATTATTTTTTGTAATCTTGGTTCATGTATAATAATAGTTTGTTTCTCTGAGGATATCTGGCAGTTTACTGGAGTGGTGGATGGATGCAGGTGAACCGCGGCGTAAGCCCGGCGCGCAGGAATCGATGGCGCCACGTGCGAAAAGCGAATGCGATAGTGCGGAAATACCTGGATTGAAGATAAAATCGCGGAAGCGAAATGCAGTAGCTCCTCTGACACGGAAGCAGTGCTACGTAAATAGCTATAACTAGATATTGCGCAATCCTTATTGCGCAATCCTTATTTTAATTTACGTTAGCCTGCCATGAAAGGCGCCAGGTTAGGCGCCCATGGTGCTGTATGGGCACAGCAGCCTGGCGGTATCGTTGCCTTTGAATTCAGTAGTGTCTGACAGCGGCGTGTTGCGTTAGAGGACAGTGCAGGCGAAGATGCAAACACCTGTTATTGGAACACACTGGCCACTTTCCCTGCGGGTTGTGTTAATGAACCGGGTTATTTTGTGTTCCTGCATAAACCAGCCTGCAAGCCTAAACAGACCTCAGCAGAAATAAAAAAAATGTTTAGTAGACTTTAGCTTCAAGTGAGAATCAACGAGGCTGAGGTGTTTGCCTCCGTCGTATAGTTCGAAAGAAAACTGTTCAGCGTTTTCGTTTTTTTTTTTGTGTGTGTGTGTTTGTCTTGTATTTATGTTTTATGACATAGGAAAGAATAGCCAAGCGTATGTGCTGCTGCGACATAGTGAAGAATTATGCATGCTGAATTGTAAAACTCAAGATGCGCAAAACTATAATAATGGCTCCACCCTCGTGTTCTTTTCTTCTTTTTTTTTTAGCCACATAGCGATGTAGTAGTTTATGACAAAGCTCTGAGTTCAACAAATGAGACCAATATGTCAATGCCGATGCATGAAGTCAATGATTGCCTCCGTTACTTCTGCCATACTCTTCGATTACATTTTGCGGGTCGCTTATTATGACTCTTGAGACCTAGGCACGTACTTAGTGACATTTTGCTTTGAAAGAAAGGGCGTTTTACGGGCCAAAAAGCATGGTGTTACGAGGCACGCCGTAGTATGTGAGGGTGGAGCGAGGGAGAGGTGTAGAGTCTACGGATTATTTTTGACCATCAGGCGTTCTTTAACGCGCACCCAATGCGTGGTATATGCACGAGCGTTCTTGCATTCCGCCCCCATACGAATGTGATCAAACCCGCGAGCTTAGCAGTGCAACGCCATAGCCACTGGGCCATCGCGTCGCGTGCGTTCCGTATCATTTTTCTTATCCGATCTCAAGTGATAATGGCGGCTCGGCGGTGTCCCAGCCATGCCCCAGTCAACTGCGAAGGGTTACAAGATATAAAAAAAAGAAGAAGTGAATTGTAAGTAAATACGGATCCCGAATATCATCCACTGTCGCTTTTGTAGGGCTAAAGAACAGGCCAGATCCGGCTGGGTAACCATGTGGTGTCTGCTAAGCTAACGAATCAAACTCAAACTACACGCGTTACATAGCTTAGATGCTGTGATCTGTTGAAACGACGTGGCAAGTGCGTGGCCGACCGCACCCATGCGCACCTTCTGCTGATAAACCATCTCACCGGTGGCTTCTATACTCGTGGCTGAGACGTCAGATCCTTTCTTCCGCCTGGAAATGAGCCAGCCTAATTGAAGATCGTGGGTGCAATACAAGGCGATACAGTGCGGCCGTCCATGTCTTTGTAACGCACGCTTGTATACCCTCGCCGTGCAACATGTCGCCAGTAGTTATCAGTAGACGGCGCGGCGAGTGCTTACCGCCCAATCACGTGTCTGTTGTGACCGCGCAGAGATGAGACACGACAGTCCAGACCGCAAGCTTGTCCCGGGTGTCTCTTTTGTGTGTGTGTATGTGCGGTGTTTCCTTCGCGCTGCAGCAATCGAAGTGATGCTGACCAGCCTGGGCCGGTATATCGTAGCGATGCCTTTCCGATGCTAATGCCTTTTCGCGCTTTTCGCGCTTGGTCAGTGGTCAGAGCGACGGTCCGCTCACGTTATCGACGGGATCAGCCGGCCTTGAGCGGTGGATGATGAGACTAGTATAGAATAAGGCGTAAGGCATCGCTACAAAATACCTGCCCCGCTTGCTAGTTCTCTTCGCGGTTCTCATTAACAGCTCGCAAGACTTCGGTGGACGTCGCAAGTCTAACTAAGTAAGTGTCTTATTCATTATTTTCGTGCGCCGACTCTAATACCAACCTTGATTTACAAGAAAGAAAAAGAAAAAAAAATAGGCACAGGCCTGCGCGGCACACGCCGCACAGTCACAGCGTAAGCTGGTGGACGGCTTAAGAGTAGCTCCAAATTCGGCACCAAGCACAACAGGCCGGGTCTTCGCGGCAAAGTCTCTTCGCCTCGTTTTGACGAGAACGATCTGAACTGTCCACCCGGCGTTGACGGCGAGCTGCGGCTTGTAATGCTCTCTGCACAGCCGTCTGCTGAGCCCGATGATGCCTGGTTGTAGCCGCGCACGTAACTCTACGATTCGCTTCTTCAGCAGCGGTTCGTATCTTGCGAGGAGGCGCCATAACGTGTACCGAAGAGGTATCCAGAATACGTGGTGCACATCTCACATCCCTTGATCCGTGGCACGGCGCGTTGTTGTTGATGATGATGATGATGGTGATCACGATTGTTTATTGGAATCTTCAAAACGGGCTGGTGACAAATAGTCACCTAGCCTGCTTGAGTTATCCAGGTCCAGTTACATGCAGCATGGAACTGCTATATGCAACTTGAATGTCGGGCATGCTGCGTTTGCAGGCACCTTAACTAGATGGCGCCACCATACAGGCAGAGGCTCGGGATCGCGTTGATTGCGCGCCTCGTCTTATAGGGATTTCGTCGTCTGCGCCTGCGTGCCTGCCTGGGGCGCATTTATATGGCATTTTCCCGCTGCCTGACAGCAAGCACTTGCGTGGCTCAATGGTAGAGTATCTGACTCCGACGCAGCGGGCGCGGGTTTGATACCGGCGGGAACCGGGTCCTTTTTTTCGCATTTCCGGTGATAGCGGTTACGGTCACAGGCAGCGGCGGCGGCGGCGGATACCATCGCGAACCGAGACGGCTATTCGAATGAGCCCATGACAGCTTACGCTGTAAAATTAGAACGGGGAAGTCGGCTGCATGAATACGGGAAGTCTGGTCATCATCAAAGCCAGTATAACGTTGGGCGCGCCATTTTCAAGGATGTGTCCAATTTTTTTCATGTTTACTGAAAGACGAATAAGAGGTTAACGTTGTTTTGGGTGGTCGATGCACCGCTTCCTTTTTTATTTAGAGAATACTGCAGGCCTTGTAAGAGACAATGCAGGAGGGGCATTGGTAGAAAAAGAAGGGTAAAGTAAGATTTCCTCAAATGTCCAAAAGGAACAATGGCATAGGTACAAAGCAAAGAAAAAACAATAGCTATGCTCTAAATGCAACAATTCTTTTTCTAGGTTTATAATAAACCTTAATAAGGCTACTCTGTTCGTAAAAAAATGCTTCTCTGCTTTGTCGGACCCACTTTGTGCTGACGCTACTGTAGCCAAACTCTGCGCTTTATGTTTTGGTTTTGCAAATTTCAGCGCATAACAGTTGAAAAGAAATTCCTATTTCCTTCAAAAGAAACCCGCTCTTCAAGCCATTGAGTGCGTTATGAGACAAGGCCCTTATTATATTCTAGCTCTCGAAATCACAGAGTTTCTCGACATTGCGACAAAAAGCGGCCACCATGTCACCTTTCAGTGAATACCTGCATACTGTGGGGTGATAGAAAATGAACAAACAGACGCTGAAGCTAAAATATCTGTAAATAATGTGCCTGAAGTAAGCATTGCGTTCTCACGAACAGACACGAATGCCCTGCTTCGGTGCGTTATGCGCAACTCTACACTTGCGCGCTGGACCAATCCCGATCGACGGCACAGGCGACTGCACATATGGGACCCAGAAATGAAGTTCCGCATGCCTCATAAACTGAAGACGGAGTATAACAAGTATGATACACCAGATTCGTCTTGGTTGTCACTCACGAGGCGTCATACGTATATAATCGGCTGCAGTGACACTGATCCCAACTGCGATCACTGCCAACAGCCAGAAACACTTGAGCATATATTTTGCTCATGCCCAGCGTACGCCCGAGAACGGCGGAGCATTATTTTTACTATTATTAAAAGACGGATATCTGACGAGATTGTATTATATAGGTCCTTGGCCTGACGCCAAAAGCGCAGCGGTGGTCATCGGAGCGATGGACATGTATATACGCATCTCCTTATCTTATCATCATCATCATTCATCGCTCAATCATCGCTCTTTCTAGCCCCCCTCATCAGTGTAGAGTAGCAGGAGAGAGCAAACTATCGCTCAGGTCTACCTCTGTCTGCCTTTCCTCAAATAAACCTCCCCCCCCCCTCTATCTCTCTCTCTCAGTAAAAATTAATACTTAGCCCAGGCTACGACGTCTCCCATATAGCCTAGGTGTCGCTATGGCCCATCAATCAAAGTGTCACTCTTTCTTCACAAGCGGAGGAGCAATCAAACCTGATGTAATGTGCAGTGGCAATTATTGGTAATGGTACTGCGTCTTCTATTTTCAATGTGAGAATAGCTCGCGCATGTCATTGCTCTATTTGATGTCATGAAGTGTTAAGTTTATTTTTCGCTTCTTCGCTAGCTTTCCCTGTAGCGTATTGTTTACAGAAAGGGCTCCGTTTTCTATTTAATTATAACAATGTAATCTAGCGATTATTAGGCTCCCTTTTATGCTCTACTCATGTTTTGTAATGTTTTGGGTCATCATTCAAAAATACGCTCGTAATAACGGTTGCTGGAAATAATTGCTACCATCGCGGATAAAATAAAGCTTATAATCCACCTGTCAATCCATCAAAAACGGAAGCAAGAGGACAATATTTATGCTTCTTAATAAGTCCTCTACCGCGCTATAGCTCGCGCCTTAAATCAATGCTTCAGTTTGTACGCTTTCTTAGAACACCTGCCTAAAGGGGCGCCCCATGAAGCACGGCGCGGAACACAATAAATCGAAGCTTTAAACAGGCACCCGCTTTTTCTTAATGCGCCTAATTTTCTCCGAAGCAAGAAAAATTGTGGGGCGCTGTTGCTGAGCCGCCCTTCTGCGGAAATGAAAGACTTCGTACTTTGGAAAAGCGCTATAAACAAACGCGCGAACGATGATTGATGACCTAAGATTGTTTGTGTCGCGCGTGTAATATCTCGCGAAATTCAGTCATAGGTGAAAACGAAAACGACAATAATTATTTGCGTGCAGCCATCGACACAGGATAGTTGTGCTGATTGTTGTAAGATAGTTTGCAGACTGCACGTTAGATATCGTTCTTTCTATCTCGAATAAAGGTGAAACTACTGTGCAGTCTTCCTTATCAACGGATCAGGCACACACGCACAAATACTGATAACAGGCACCCTTACCATTTGTTTCGCTATATCCGTCAGCAATATCAGTGACAGAATGCATGGCTGTTTCACAGTTTGTGTTTGCGATACTGAAGCAAAGCTTGCCCGAAAACGTTTAGTGTGGCGCAGCCACATGATTTTCGTTGCAAGATTCGGGATGGATATCTCGAACCCAGTGCTGAAATTAGAACACTTACTAAGCGAACATGCATTGAGCACTGCCCAGCTTCTATTGCCAAACTAACGCAGTGCACGATAAAGTTATTAGATTGCGAGATATAAATAGAAAAATTCAGTCAGTTAAAAACCTTACACTGATAATCGCTAAATTCGTTATGTACAGTACGGCTATGCTTCTTGAGAAGCAAGATTTGCCATTATGTCTGACATCCTCGATTGATGTAAAGAATTGCATATGGCCATCACTGAAACACATCACATAATTATTGTGCTTCAAATGTCACACAGTAACGAAAAAAAAAATCGAGTATCTGAGTATATATTTACCTGCTTCCAAAAAGTCTCTAAAGACTTTCAGCTAAATCTCACACAAAGAATGTGCACAAGATATTAAGAACCTGGAACGAGTCTATCGAGAGAAAAAAAAACGAATTTTGCGAGCACCCGTACATTGCTGACGGTGCTAGAAAGAATCAGAAGGTCTTCCATGAAGCTTTAAGTTTTTCTTCGCGTAATGAGAAGGCACTAGCTCAAATATAATTCTGCCACGTTGAAGAAAAATGCCGCAGAAATGAGAACTGTGAGTCGACGAAAGCAATCTACTAAATGGAGTCGCTTGCAGTTGCGAAAAAAAAAAGAAAGAAAGAAGATAACCTTCGTATTATGAGTGCGAATGGCGTAAGTTACATTAAGTTTTTAATGAAAATTTTGTTATTGAGCAAGTGGGAGTCGTGATTAATGCAGTATTAACAAGAAAAGAGTTGGATTTGAGTCCTCCTTTTTTTGAGACTACTGCCAACATGAATGGTTCAGCTAATGTTAAGAGAAACACGCACGCAAGTATGAAGGTATGAACGCACTCGTATTTGAGATTTGGTTGCTTCTTAGAATGGAGATTACTTATTCAAACGTAGAACACTTACGAGTATAATTAACGTCAAGTAAGTTTCAGATATTCTCTTGCAGAGGGTCGCACAGGCTCGCTGATGCCGAAATATTTGCCTGATCTTGCAGAATATAGCAGAAACACGATTTCTTTCCAAAGGTTACGCTAAAATTAAGCCCAAAAAGTTTAGCATATTTGTCACTGTGGGTCTATAAACTGCAATGTACATGGGGTCGATGCATATGTCGATGCATATGTCGATGCATATATAGGGGATCGACCAGTCATAGTAATCTATTAGAGTTGCTAGCTTATCTTGTTCATGTGCAATTACTACAAATTATGCAGAGTATTACGGACCATGACGGCAGAAAGAAACATAGCGCCGTGTGTGTATTCTTTCTTTTTGTCGTGTTTGCCCGCAACGCGCTGCGTAACCTGTGGTAAGGTTCATTGCAACCTCAGCGTCCAACCGTCCCGACGGTTCTGCGGCTATGGTATCCTACAATAGACCACATGGTGCCGGATTTGATTCGTGACTGAGACACTGCATTGCAATAGGGGTGGAGTGCAAATCCCGCTCGGGTTCTACTCGTATTTAGGTCCACATCAGAGGACTTTCTAGCCAAATAATTTGAAGTCACCCAATATATCGGCTTTACCGTCATGATCATCGACACCTTCTTCTTCTTCTTCTTCTTCTTCTTCTTTTTCTTCTTTTTCTTCTTTTTCTTCTTCTTCTTTTTCTTCTTCTTCTTTTTCTTCTTCTTCTTTTCTTCTTTTTCTTTTTCTTTTTTTTCTTTTTCTTGAAGTCCACCGGAGGACGAAGGCTTCTCCTAGCGATCTCCAATTACCCCTGTCTTGCGCCAGCTGCACACTGTACAGTGGCTCTTATAGTCCAGCTGTTTCTTTGCAATGTCAAGCTTTATCGATCAATCATCGCTCAGTGTAGCCTACCGAAACGTAGTTTTATCACCGTGAGCGTGAAGTAAAAAACAAAAAATAAATGGTTTAACAACGCGTCACCGCCTGCCAAATAATAACTAAGTTCATCAGTTGTTAGAAGTAGCATGGTGATGACGATAGAGGAGGAAGGATAGAGTTCGACCAGCAAGAACATTCAGCTAACTCGAACAATTATATCGGTAGCTGCATCCCTTCAAGACGTGCCATGGATTCCCGTGGAGCACATACAACCGCAGCATTGACTCTTTTATTTTCGTCGAGTCCTGCAGCGGGATCGCGCGAGATGTTGACGGGTTAAATAAATCAGGTGACATGCTCCCCGCACTCAGCGAGCAAAAGGAAGTTAAACCATGCAATTTTGAATGTTTGCTATGCGAGAAGGGAGAGAAGCCAGAGAGAGGAAAGGCCGGGAGGTCTACCAAATGAACCAGTGTTGAAAGACGCATTCCGTGCCTATTTACACGAGGTTTTCTCTAGACTTGCTCTTCATTCGATATTTTTATACCCTATGCCCACATTGTTGCGACTTGACACGTGAGTTTCCATGAAAGTACAGACGCTATTTACGATTTAATTAAGACACTGAACGCGCGAAAATTTGCTAGTCTTTCCGGCCACCGCCGCCGTCCGGAAAGGTGAGAACGATATGCTTATCATTCTCACGCAAAGGAGGTGACTTAATTTCGCGGTTTCGCTAACCACGCACAAAAGTGACAGTTCGCACAATAACAGTTTTCGCTCCCATATCGGTAACCTAATTTTATTAAGTAAGGTACGCAGAGAAAGTGTAAAACGGAAACTCAGCAAAACATTCTTGGCGGCAATTACATCGCTGTACGTGCCTTTGCGAACACTCGGTGCGTTCACGCCGGGCAACACGTGCAGGCGTAATTGGAACACACACGCCCGCTATTTCTCCCTTCCTCTTGTCACGCTAGAAAGCTCTGCAGGGCGACGTCTCGGAGCTTTCATGGGACACGGATGCGACCGCAGGTGGACCGGACTTTCTTCGGTCAGGCGCAGCCATCTCTGCAGTGGCGAACGAAAGTTTAGTTGGCAAACCCGACCCGGCGTGCTCCAGCGCTAATTGCCTTGGCCACACTGCTAGCCATCGCCGCCAGTGCGACTCAGACGCACCGGCGCAACGCGCTTTCCACTCCGGCTCATCGGATGATAAACCGTGTGGATTCAGGCCACTTTTCCTGTCTTGTGACCAACCGTAAACACCGGGAAACTTCCCCGTCACGTCTCCTGCCATAAGATATCAGTGGAACGCATTACGCTTGGCTGAGTAACAACAGAGGCGCAGAAGTTGTCGTTGAGCGTTTGGCAGATCATTTCGCTGAATGCTATAAAATAGTTACAATGCCTTACTGACTATAAATAGCGCAATAAACAAGGATTGAGAAAGGAACAGGACATGAGCGCAGAATAGCAAATGCAACTTATTGCCAAAAACACAAATATATAACATCGCGCAAACACATGCAAAAGCTTAAAGATTCGGGGCTGAATTATCGATCTGTAACTTATGCAGGATCAGATGACGGCCTCGCAACACACATGTCACCGGACTTGTGAATAAAGAACGCTTCAACAATCTCTCACGCAGTGTTATCTTTCTACCTCGACAACACCCGAGTATCAGAGAGCAACGGCTTACATTTGTATTCTTTTGCAATCGAGGCACAAATTATACGACGGCTGCCATGTCAAAGAAGTTTTGTGGTCCCTTAGGCGGTTATTCAAACACCGTGCGGTTTGGCCGATTTACCACTTCCCGCAGGACAGGGGAACGTGGTAAACAACACCCTTTCCCCACACAACCAACCTCTCACATTGCTTAACATTGCATTCATTCCACTTTTGTGTAGCGCCTTGAACCTTTCTTTCTACGGCTGCGCAGATGCGGCCAAACTTATTTCTCGCTGAAAAGACGACACTTACACCAAATCGGTTTCCCACCTTCTTCATGCGGTGAGACAAGGCGTGCAGATACGGAGCGCTATACTTCGTCAGTTTGAAATACAAATACCCCCAGCATTCGGTACTTCTAAGGCTACATTTCGTTGGTCCACACCCGAGTCACCGTTCTTCGCGTGAGCAGTTGTCTTCTGGTTTGGCGGGTGAGCAAAGTCAGCCCTTGACGAGTCAATAATTTCTAGTAGTCCTGCCTTTGAAAAATACTCACACATACGAAAGTGTAGACTTGCCCACTGACCGTGAAAGGAGGGAGGCTACATTAGATTTAAAACCGACTAGTATTTCAGTCACATTCTACACAGACAAAGCATACTTGACGCGAGCCGGTGGTAAAAAAAATCGACGTTGTTATTGCACGCATCCATTGTTATTGTAACATATAGCAGGGCTTGTTTCCTTCAGTATGGGTTAATCTGTTAACCAGATTGAGACTGTGGACTTTTTGGCATAAAATGCCTGTGAAATATGCTGAATAGATTTGAGAATGACTGGATGGGTGTTTCTCGCGAATGAGGCGTATGCTGGGAAATTGGTAATTGGAGCTGAATTAGGGATGCTTCGGTAATTAGGTGATTCTGGGCAAAGCGATTCGTTGGTCGGTCTACGAGGTTTATTACAGGCGGTGTAGCCTGTCAGTGTGGGCCGACATTTGCTCCGCCGGCTCGTCTCCTACGCTGTTCAGCAATGTTCTACCACATGTCTAGGAGTTCAGTGTCGCATACACATATGCGAGTTCGGCCCTCGTTTATCTACAGCCTATGCGCCCGTATATTGAAATTCCTTATGTCTAACAGGCGATTCTCAGATATATGTTTAAAATAACAAAGAAATAGTTTGGCATATGCACTATTCAGTCAGCGCTCCGTGACAATAGCTTTGCACAATCTATGATGAATAAATGACAGACTAGCAGCTATGTGTGCTGAGACACTACGTGTATGTGTTGCGAGAGAAAGCATATTCGGTCATCATCGAATACAATTTTCGCTATATCGACTGGTCAATTACGCACCTGCAGCTCCTCTTGGCTTAATAAGTAATACCATAATTACTCGGGACATGTGCCTTAATCATCACTGTGTCAAAGTTCTTTTTTGTTGTTCTTTGAGGTGATCATATTTGGGAAACTACTGATCTCTTCATCCTCTTATTTCTTTTATTTTTACATTTTCTGTCGCAGCCCTCAATCATTTATTCCAACGTATCTTGCCACGTGAGGATATATATGGAAAGTAGAACGTAGACTTGGAGGCCAGAATCTTTAATCTTCCAGTAACATGAGGAAAGTACAACTCTAAACTCTTTAATCTTCGTCCGCGACTTGTAGAGACACCAACTGTGCTGCCGAAATAATGACATGCGTATTACGGTCTTTGCATGGTTTTTATTGAAGCAAGAACATTCTCCGTAATAAAAATTCTGTCAAAAGCGGACCTTGTCGGCAGAAATATTGCGCTTTGGGGATTTGTTCCAAGGGATCTAAATTTTCAACGTTCAGCATTGGTAAAGCCTGATTGAATTACGCCTTTTATTTTAGGTTACTATAATAATTCTGGTACGTATACCAATCATTTTTCTGTCAAAGTACGCAATCCCGGAACGTAACAGCGATTTCGCCATTCCATGCTCGCTGCCGTTAGCCCAAACATCATTAGTTAACATCGCTATAAAAGATGCAATACTCTTCTGGAGGCGTCTGTAGCTTAGTGCAGAACGGCCATAATGAAGGCTGAAACTAAACATAACTTTTTATTTATAAGTACGCGAAGTACGCATTCCCTATGCTCGGGAATGAACTCCGAAGGCACAAAAATAATAATTAAAAAAAATAAAGCGCCCTGCGCAAGCCACTCTATACGTTCGCAGCTATAGCCGCAACCTTCGGGGCCCTTGAGGTCTGAACTCTCGTTTAGACCTAATGGTGTTTACTTCCCTTTTAGACGAGCTGTGATTGATCATTAGGACATCGGGAAAGGATATAATTACATTGGTGGTCAAGAATAGATGCGGGTAGCGCAAGTGCAGACAGCGGCAGCAGTAGTAATAGTAGTAGTTTCTTATGCAGCAGCAGCACACTGGCGAATCGGCCGAGAATCCGGTAGCACAAATATAAAAAGGTATATTAAACGGTAATAGAAATGAAACACAACTTCAGTATAGGTTGGTTATTATAGGGCGTCGTGCGATCAGCTACGAAAGTGCGCCGACAGAATCAACGTTCTTTTCTGTAACGTCCCTGCCTTCCCACCGTGCATCTCTCTCTGTCTTTTGTATATCTTTTTCTCTCTTGCGCTGTGCTTGATTTGCACAGCGCATGATTTGCACGAGCTGTGATTTGCCTCAACAATTCAATAAAAGTATATATTTAAATCCTTTTTTTTAAAGAGACTTCAATGTTGCCCTGCTAGCGTAAGAACTGTTCCCACATTGTTTCGGCCGATCTGTTGAACAGAATGGTCGATAATCTGAATACGCTTGACGATAGTGTACTCTCTTTTTTTTTACATTATACCCAGAGCCTGAAGAACCCCATTCAGCGTGCTGCTAGCCGTTCCGAGATACTATTGTTAAAAAGAAGCGCATAGACTGAAATCATATGGTGCGTGTAAAGACCCACTGAAGAGAGGAAACAGAAAGACGGTGTAACATGGGTTTGCTCGACACACCGAAAAAATTAAAAGAAGTTAAAAAAAATGCCAGCGCAGGCGTATCAGTCGCGCTGGTATTGATTTATAGCATCGTTTGGCACGGGATCAGCTAGCAGACCAACCAGGGTTTGTCACTCGAAAGCACCGCAGGTATTCGGAGACATCGGTGCAAGCTGAAACTCCATCGTATCTCTATTGGTAAGCATGCACGAGGTATTTTATAGTTGCGTAAATTAACCCGAGGTTAAAGCTCTTCGCACAAATGACCCTGAGGGGCAGGGGAGAAAGTTCTCGTTTGATGAGGCAGCTCCGGTCGTGCAAAACTTTTGCCTTTGTACCTCGACAACGGAGGTTATATTGTTGTCGCCTCCGCGCCAATCATTTTGACGACAGGTCAATCTGCCCGCGGAACTTGCTCATTGCAGGCGGCCCCGACTTGCACATCAACCACGTTGCAATTGGGCAATACTAGATCCCGGAATTTGATGCGGAGGGCGGAGTGTAGGCGTGAAATACTAAGGTAATCTCTCAGTCGCCTCACCATCACCCATTCATGGGTTTTATTAGACGCCATAGATGCAGCCGGTCATGGCGTTCGTGTGGATTGCTGCAATTCGCATAAG
The DNA here is from genome assembly GCF_013339745.2 of Dermacentor silvarum. NCBI lineage: Eukaryota > Metazoa > Arthropoda > Arachnida > Ixodida > Ixodidae > Dermacentor > Dermacentor silvarum. The sequence continues at coordinate 85,166,537 of NC_051159.1, forward strand.
AAATCAGCTATCGCAAGCTGCGACCGTGATCGTAGAAAGCATCGGTAAGAATAAACCAAGCAGTATTGGACTTCTCTCCATTGTTGCATGCTACTTTGGCACCATGCAATGAAATGCTCAGTAGCATATTTACTGTCTTTGTCTTGCAGTATCTAAGCACGAAGATCTACGGGCCCACAGGGAACGCAGGCCGGGAGATCACAATGCTCTTCTACAAGTAACTATAACAAAGTGTCAAAGCTTAATATAGTCAATATATTCTATTAGATATATTCGTTAAGTAAGAGGAGTGAGTCTGCGATTTTGTATACATTTTAATATGTTGGTGCGAGGAAGCTTTATCACATCCCAGGAACTCGAAATGCGCCTGTTTGTATCACTCTAAGCGTTCCGCGCAATTACCTCCTATCGCATAAGAAGAAACAACTATATACCCAGGAAAGGAAACACCTTTAACCCGTACATGTTTCTCCCCAGCGATGCCGCTGCTCCCATAAGCAGCACAAGTAAAACACGACTCCTGGCTTTGGAACGGTGGCTTCAACGAAGAAGTGGAGCGTGTGATATAAGTAGGCGGCGGCTATATTGTCGCGTGAGCCGCTTCTCTGTAGCGTGATCCGTAGAAATCCGCAGTTGTTCAGATTCGTTCGAAATACCGATAAGAAAGTCGCGGCTTACCCGATCTCTCGCAAAGCGGCACTTGCGATTATTACTTCTCGGTCACGCTGGAGCAGCGACTCTGACGCGAACGCCGCCGACACGCCGACACCGTTCAACGTTTCGCTCTGATGGAATCGCGTTATACTTATTATACACGCTATACTCTCTTTAGTCTTTTATCTTTAAGCCATTCGTTCACTGCGCTCAAGAAGGCAGCCGCGTCGAGCACCTAAATTTCTCGGGATAATTTTAAATGTCGCACACGTTTAGCGAATACGCGCGTGAAAGCCTGCGCTTCTTCCGCCTCTGCGCGATTTCTGTATGTTGTCAAACTTCGCGATGTTGTCGAATCAGCCACCTTGTGATGTCTCATTGTAGCACATGGCTGCTAAGTCTCTCCGGTTGGCTCGAAACGCCAACATGGTCGAAGTTTACAGCGTACAAAACAGTCTGCTCTGTTTAGACATCTGTCTAGGTGCGTTACGTCGTGCTGCCTTTGAAGGAAGTACGTGTCAAAAGTCGGAACATAATAATGAAGATGCGCCTCTAGGCTGTCACTGGCCGTGAGAACCGAGCTCGCGTTTGTTTAGAACCGCCCGGATTTATTTGCTATGATTTAATGTGCTCCGTCGCGTAAATAAATCGCCCTTAGACTTGGCAACGTTATAATACAGAAGTGCGCTATGACAAAAAGAGCAGGCAAGGGAAAAAATGCGCTGCTCTTTTGTCGTGGTCATTTCGAGCTGAAGGTTTACCGTGCCGGACTGTGCCAACTAGCCGAGGTAATAAACTCTATCAGTTGCGGTAGGTGGGAAACCGATGGGTGTATAAGTGTCCAAATTTTCACACACTAGAGAAACGACACACTATGGGTGTGAAATGGCGCTCCGCAATTTTACGGTAACAAAATAAAATGAAATGAGCAATTGATTGCGTGTTGATAAGCACACGTACATTCAGTGCGTTTTCTGTGCGTTGCGCAGCGACAGTGATCTTCAGCTGCCGGCCCGACCGGCTGGTACTGTCTGCCCAGTTGCTACCGTGACACTGCTGGAGGTGCTGGGTAACGTTCCCATGCATTAATTTGACCTCCAGGTTTCCTGTGACTATTTCAACGATTCCGGAGGAAGATCATGCATTTCGCCGCAGCCACCGCTTGCAACGACGGCCACCTGAATTCGCTCTTTACTATAAGGTGGCAAGTTGGGCTCGTAAGTGATTAATTACGAGCATGAGACGTACATCGCGTGGCGGACAATTGAATACAAGTTCTGGGAAAGGAATTAAAATTGACTTCAATTGAAGTGACAGGGCGCGCATAATGCCTATAGTGTGTTTTGTCACTTCTGCTGTTAACGTCCGCAACGCAGTATGCGTCTAACTCATGTTAATAAGTACGAAATAGTAACATAATTATAAACTGAATAAACGGTTTAGCTCTTGTGGTGAGTAGACCTAACACCGCGTTTACTTTGAATAGTAGCCAGCTAATTCTATTCGCCACTTCTTTTTGTTATGTTTCTACTGAGCAGGAAAAAAAAAACGAAATAGCTGAGGCTTTTCTTACTTCAATCTCGGTGCAGCAAATAACTTTCAAAGCGTTGATCCAGATAACTGGGACACCCTGCTCGCTCAAGCAGGATCTGCACAAGTGACCTTCACTCCCACTACTCCACAAAGCAGCCAGCATTATCGAATAAATCCGCTGCCCGTCTTGGTGCGTACTGCAAATTTGCATATGTAGATTGTCCGCCCGGTGTGTCTTAGGGCTTATCTGCCCGACAAATATTCTCGTCCTCAGAACGCGGCAAATAGAGTAATCGAATTCGAGGCTGAGATTTATGACTGCGTGAACGGGAATAGCTAGATACCCGTGTGATTTGGCTGTGCATGCCATTTAAAGATATGACGTAATAAAAAAAAAGGTAATGAAGGTGTGCCATCTACTTGATTATGTAAAATTGCTCTTTAGCAAATGTTCCAAAGCAAGTATTAAAGGCCTACGACGGAACAGGCATAAACCTTCAAACACTTGTACAAATCCAACAGCTTGAGAATTTAAGATACCTCCAACACAACTGTTTTGAGGTAAAAAGTAGAATACTAGCAACATCGTCAATCGCAGGTAGGAATATTAATCGGGATGTTAAGTCTAGAAAATATTTCTTAAGGAGTCCCTGAAAAATATCTCTTAGCAGTTCTTCAGCCGCCGAAGTAAAGGGTTGGTTTGAGCAGTAAATAGTATTTACTACCGCCACTGTTAGTTTGCTTTTGTTGGTGCATTACCGTGACCTCACTAAGCATTCGAAATAACTACCGCTCCAGTCCCGTTTGTTCAGCACTGCTCCTTCAGGACTCCAATGACTGGATATAATCCTTACCTCGCATCCATTATCACTAACCAAAACACTCTTGGACGCTTCCTTATAATTAATTTTCCCTTCTTCCTCCACTATTGTATTCACTCTTATAATCCACTCATGATATACACTAAATGTTTCCTCTTTTCGAGTCTCCACGACGTTGAATAAATAGCTGTCTCTTTTCGTCATTTATTGTAATAAATAAGACAACCATGGCGATAAATCAGTGATCACAAGTGCATTCAGTCTGTTAGAAAATATGAACAAGTCATTACTGCTTATTTACTATCGACCAAAAAAGTCTACGGACCAAGGGATCTGACAAAAAGCTGAATATCTCCACAGCATCAAAGCACAGCCTGGTATTCCCATTTCCAGCCTCTACTGGTATAGGCGAACAACATTGTGATGTGCGGTTTTACTGGCTACTTTTAAAGGCTGCTCGAATATTTAGCGTTTTTTGAGATCCCATGGTCCGTAAACCTTTTTTGGTTGATAGTACATTCAATAGCCGGGTTCTCAACGTAGTCCTACAGCGCATTAGAAGCAACTTTTCTTCTCCTGTCACCATGACACGGTCCCTCAATGGTGCGGAGCGCGCAGTGAAAGTGAAGGGCATCCACAGAATACCGACTCAACATTGTGAACCGACTTACACCCGTAAGAGTCCTTAAGAGTGCAAATCAATCTTAAACTCACACCCTTACACTCGTAAGGGTGTAAGAGAGAGGTATAGTCAGAAAGCATTTTTAAGGGTGTTTACAGTTTACAGTGACCATTTGCCATTGGCGGTCCTCCATTGAGCTATCCGAGTAATTCAGTGTTTCTTCTTTTTAAATCAATCCCTTTCTTTCATCCCTCACCATTTTAATTGGAGCAACATGCCTGGCTTGTCGCTAGGCTAACTTCTGCAGGTATTATTAAATTTTCTTTCTGTCTCCCTCTAGTCGTACACGACTCCTTTGAAATTGAAGGAAAATGAGCAAAAGACAACTTACGATAGAAAAAAATAGATTATCAAAACAAAATGGAATGAGGGTAATAAAGCAACGTCAATGTGAGAAAGAAATGCCGAAGACACAACGAAGTAATGAATAAAGAACACCAAGGCCCACACGCACTGACACTTAAAGAGCTGTTTTAAAAACACATCATGTATGCGAAGGAAAAAGGATGGGCTCTCAAAAGGAACTGACGAAGTAACAACTCGCAGGTTATCTGAGGCAGTTCACGCATATATTTGAATTCGGGCTGAATTCTTAAAACTTCTGGCAAAAAAAAAAAAAATGTGGTGAGTGGCCTGTTTGCTCCTATGGTATGTTTGCAATCACAATTTGACGGTGCTGTTTTTGCAAGACTCTTTAACAAACGAATTGCTTTTTGAATACAGGCTCTGTATTGTGTATGTAATATTGGGATAGCTAATTATTTTCTATTTAATCCCAATTTCTGCATACTCTCTCAGAAAATAAGCAAAAATACTGCCTTTAAGTAAAAGCTCGCGACAAGACAGTTTAAAAGGACTTGACAGACCCAAAGGTAAACAAGGGCCGAGCAAACATAGCCTTTACGTGCCCGACAGTGGGTGCTAAGCAGTCGCCACAGTGATCACTATGACACAAATCACCTCGATGGAAAAAGCTACGTGGTAAGACCTTTGTCACTGAAACCCTATTTGCCCGACGTGTGATGTCTTCGCAGGCAATAGTGGTCCCCACGAACGCGCCAGTAAAAAAACTGCCAGTAAAAATAACGGTTAAAATTATGCCAATACACCGCTCAAACGGAAACTAGTCTCCCTACACAGAAGCAATAAAAGCCGGGGCCTCAGTGTACAATGCAAAACATATAAACTAACATACATAACATTCAACCTGCAGCACAAGCCGAAACCAAAGGTGGGCTCGAATCGCCCGTACGTGATTCCTTCTCACCTCGAGCTTCGATGAGCGCCGAGAAGGCCTCGGGCAGGCGGGCCACAAGAAGCGGCACGATTACCACCACCAGGGCACGGATAGGGAACACCACCATGTTTTGCGTTAACTCCCACGGGCGGACGCGTTCAAACTTCACAAAATTTAAGTCACTTCCTCAGTGAGCCTCGCCGATGAAGATGCAGCAACGAAGCCGCGAGTGGTGCTCGGCGGCGACTGGCAGCAGCGGACAAAGTCGGCGGCAAAACCAAACGGCGTCGCGGCCCAAACGAACGGGGCTGAAAGAAGATCGCATCGAACCACACATCGGCATCCGATTGTCAGGCCACAAATCTGCGCGCCACCGGAAGAAATGGGAAAGAATGTAAAAAAAGATCGAGAACAGAGCGCGGACTTTCTCTGTCTGCCGTCTCAATCTTTGTTTGCGTTGTTGTCGTCGCCGTGGTGACGTCGGGAATAAAGGAGGGTGGGAACAGCCGCACGCGACGGACCGAGCGCGGTCGCGCCGCTTGGTCGTCGACGAAGATCTCGGCGCTTGCTGGAAGGCTTCGGTGCTAAGAAGCAGGAGAAGGAGGTCGTGGCGCTGCGAGGATCGCGCGACGTGAGGTGGGAACCGGCGCACCAACGCTGGTGTCGGCGGTTGCGGGGCAGCGACGAGGCTGGCGCCAACGTCAGGGCACACACACGCACACACACCCCACCTCGGCAAACGACGACTTTCCCGAGATAAAGGGCCAGGCGGCCCGGCCGACAGTGGCAGGAAGAACGAAATGACGTGTCACGTTTGTTGTTTCCGTTGGCTTTACTTCTCTATGGTAGCGACGGCCACCGAAGACTCAGCTCGGCTCTCCGTGCGGTGCGCACGTGCGTCTGTTACCGAAGCCTTCGCGTAACTGTTGGCAGAGTGTCGAGAGAAAAGAAAAAGAAATCTGGAGAATAGGGAGGACAGGCGGAGAGTAGGAGGTGTAAAAAAAAATGTTCTGCCACGACGGCTGCAGCAAGAGCGATGGCAGGCCGGTAGGCGGAGACCGCGCGTAAATGAGGAAGAACTCCCCGGAAAGGATTTTCGAGTCGAGACGACGGCTTCGGCTCTCCGTTTCTCGTTCCTTCACTGCTGTGTTCTGCTGATACTTCACCCCCTCTCTTTTTTTTTGTGCTAGGCGTACTGGCCACCTCGTGGAGTCCACCGGAGCACGGCCACGGCGGCGCGCCACCGTCGAGCTGACTCTTTCAAGGGGCTGGAGAAGGGGCGGGTGGCTGTAAACGGAATCAAGCCCGCTCTCGACTTCAACCGAGGATCCCCGACTTAGGAGGCTGGTGCAGGCCTCTCTCTGGCGTTTCAAACTTGTGTTTTCTAATGGCTTGTTCTCCCGCTGTCCTCCTTAGACAATCCCTTCTCCGCTTCTTCCAGGTCACCGCTCGCTAAAACCGGGAGCTTTCGTGCGCCAGCCTCGAGCGAAAAAGGAGCGACGAGTGTTGGGCTGCAAAGCAAGAAAACTACACCCATGCGCTAGGCGACACACGGTGCAAACGCGTTTAAGCCCCGGGGACGTCGCAATCCTTGATAAAAGAGGAGAAGGCGGCCAGAAGACGTGCGCTGCAACAGCGGAAAAAACTAAGCCACTCCAAGTCTGTAGTTGTCCAGTTGCCTTTGTAACGTAGAAGCACTGAGCGTCAGACAGTTTTGTGGCCCGCACGAAGCACACAGAAGGGTGGCCTTGGGCGCTGAGACAACGGGTTAAAATTCACGCCCACAGTCAGTTCCTAGCACTACTTCCTGCCACGGGCGTTCTCTCTGAGCAAGTAGCCACTGCTCTCGATGTCACTAGAAGCGAAGCACTAGGCCTGATGACGAAAGCTGCCGATTCTCCCCGAGGTAAATCTTGACTTCCCCCTTTTTTTTCGCGCTGTCGGAGTTTTACTTTGCGGACTCAATTTTTCGGAGCGGCTCTGTAGCAATGTCTCTTTTTTTACCGCAGCTGCAGAAAATGCAATATTGGACCAGGGTGGAAGAAAGCGTAATAAAATAAGCGAGGACCCTCGAAGCGATGCAGAATGTACCAAAGCAAAACGGAAGCTTTCGCTGGGTGAAAGTCCTCGCTTCACGGCCTGTCGAAGCAAATTCGTTTCGGACTTTTCAGGACGTTCCCTGCCGTACTCTGCGCACTGACTCCACACGTCTGACAGCCCGCCGTTCAATTGACGCTGCTGCTGGACGGACTGGCGCGACGCGGGAGGATAAATCTCGCAGAAATTGTGGCGCAAACAGGCAAAGCAGCAGCTGCAAAACCAGTGGAAGAAAAGGTTCCAACTACCGCTGGCCTGAAGATGAGAAAAGGGGCGTCGATGCTTCGTCCTCGACGAAATCCCTTGTCAACAGGGGCCGAATGAAGAAACTTGTAGCGTCACCGAGGCAAAATAAAAAAAAGAAAGGAACGAAATACAAATCGGGATGCCTTAGGCTTCAGCGGGCCATGAGGCAGTACTGGCGTGGACGACGACAGACGCGCACACTTTACGAGCTTTCCGAAGGTGGCGACGCCGCAGAGCGAGTCGACAGCGCCGAGAAAACGTACAACACTCGGCAGTCAGTGGCGACGCAGGGCGCACATTTGCGTGACACTGTGGGGTGGCGACGTCGGGTGCGCGCACGTCCAACGGAGAGCACACATTTACACGGCCGCCCGCGGTGGAAACATATTTTCTAGGCGCCCGCGTCCGGGAGCGCGCCGGCACACTCTCTGAAAGGGATCGCTAAGTTTCGACGCGCGGCCGCGAGGGGCGGGCCTGTCGGCGACCACGTGCTCCCCAGGCGGGAGCCGCGGCGGAAGGGAGCCGAGATATAGGAAAGATGGGAAGGGAGAGGGCAAATGGAGGTGAGGGAATGGCGGGGAGGGGGGGGGGGTCGCGAGAGGGACTTGCTTTCCCCAACTTGGAGCTTGGAAGGGCGCCGCCCCAGTTTTCCAATGCTCTTTCTCCCATTTCTTCCGTTCTTTCCTTTTTGCCTTGTTCTCTCGGCTCTCTTCAGCTTCGGCTTCCACCATGAAGTTTCTTCTTTCCGTTTGTTCCTATCCACTCACTGTCTGTTTCTTCCTCTGCGAAGCATGGATTGCTGCGGCTTTGGTTTTTCTTCCTACCCAAATGATCGGAATCAAGAGCGGCGGAGGCTTATATCTTTTGTCCGAAATGGGTGCCTGTTTGATGTGGACTCCACAGACTGTCCACCCCCCTCCCTCCCTCCCTCCCCTTCATCCTCCCGCATCGCCATCGGTTCTCCCATATTTTCCCGTCCAGTCTCGTTTCACGCTCTTTTCTCCGCGAAATCCTTTCCGTGCCCCACCTCCGCCTTTGCCATTTGCTTAAAGGAAGGTTTCGTTGATGGGGAAACTCGAATGTGCGTTTCGCTACGCCGTCTTGTTGTGATACTGTATCGATAGCCGGAGCTTTTACTCCGAAGGTCCAGATACTTCGGAAGCAGACTGAACGAGAACAGCGGCAGAGTAAAGGAAACGGATCAAACGTCGCGGATGATGTGTAACACAAGAAAACAAAATCATGAGCCATTCTACTCTTGAAGGTGGATGATCATCAAAGGTGTTTAGCGCACAACACAGAGGTGGCACATAATTTTGAACAAAGGTACGAACTTATTTATTGGGCGGATAGGTGGTCATCATGAGATAAGTACTCACACACATTCGCGTATCACCTCTGTTATTAAATCTGTCTGTGACGTAAGATGGACATACATCCTTAAGCAATGACTCATACCCTCGTAAACAGCGGCCTCCCCATTACGACGACGGAAGAGAAGTGAAATTCTACACTGGAATGATGAGTGGCACCGGAGGCAGCTGTGGAAGAAGACGACGACAAACGCTTGAGCAGTGGCACGAGCGCGTTCGCACGGCAGCGCAAAGGGGCGCCAACCCTTTCCCCTTGGTCGCCTTATCAGGCGCACACAGCGTCACGTATACATACCGTATACCGTTTTAGACAAAACTGGCCGTTAAACCGAGCTCCGGCGCGAGTGGCAATATGCGTTTGCTTTTGTTGTTGGCTCTTTCACTTTCCCTTTTAGGGGAGTTTTCCCGCACGGACGCCGTAAAACCCCGGATCCTAGACATCGACAGTTTCGCTGTAAAAGCGAAAGCGTAAGGTTAATTATAGCCGAAACGGCGAGCTCACTTGGTTGCGGGCACCCCACATTCTGCATTAGGAATAATGATGCGCTAAGCCAAACACAAAACAGAGTCACGCAAGAAGATGTGGTTATTTTGTATTAATGATGTCATATACACCATCCCATTAAAGCCGCTGTCGGATGCGGTTCTATTGAGCTAACAGCGATGGTTACGCAAAAAAAAAAGCCAACGGAAAAGAGATCACTTCTTTGATTCATTAAACGTCACAATGTTCTGTGTGTTGATAATCGTCGTTAACGCGAGAATTATTATTTCTGTACTGTGTGAATTCAATAAGGTGCAACTGTAAGGTGTACCTAAATCTAAGTGCACAAGTGTTTATGCTCTCGGACTCGATCAGAATGCGGCCACCGCGGCCGGATATCAAACCCGCGACCTCGTGTTTGACAGCAGGATGCAATAGCCACTGAGTCACAGTGGCAGGTGCTTGCAAAAAAATGCTTCCCTGATTTGTCTTTCCCAATAATTCACGTGCGCGTATGTGATAACAGAATATAATTGTTCTACCTCGCCGTCTCATTTCCTCCTAATGGAAATCAATCATTCAACTTAGCTTTTTCAAAAGAAGGCGTCATGACGGCCGGCCGTCCTCTCAATAGGTGACCTACCTTGTTACTGGCAAAGGGCTCGTATCCAGTCCATCGTGACACTGCTTAACGTATTTTACCTCTCTCTATTTAACCTCGCCTCTATTCGTCTCATCCCTGACGCATTAGACTTTACATTTGCACTCGCTCCTGCACCCGCCGTGGTTGCTCAGTGGCTATGGTGTTGGGCTGCTGAGCACGAGGTCGCGGGATCGAATCCCGGCCACGGCGGCCGCATTTCGATGGGGGCGAAATGCGAAAACACCCGTGTACTTAGATTTAGGTGCACGTTAAAGAACCCCAGGTGGTCCAAATTTCTGGAGTCCCCCCACTACGGCGTGCCTCATAATCAGATCGTGGTTTTGGCACTTAAAACCCCATAAGTTATTGTACTCGCTCCTGCAAGAGGCCTTCCTGGGCTGCAGTATGTGTAGATAGATAGATTCCGTTAGTAGCATGCAGTAATTATTGCCTAAACAACATAGCGCTAACACCTGAAAGAAAGGGGACCTAACCTATCGAAATTATAGCTCACCTCTCGGTGGCATTTTAAAGCTGCTTGATTTTGCTTCGTCTATCCTAGCCTTATTCTTTGACCTTTCCTTACGAAGTTCGAAAAAAGAGCAACTTAGAAATTACGAGTAGCTTTAGACACCGAGAGTGATGCATAAAAACCGTTAAGAGACTCCGAAGGGCACGATGTTCCAAGTATCTGCCTAACTTTTACTGCACGAACGTGGTGGGGTGAAATAAAATTATTACATACATTCTCTAAAGCAATGAAGCTGGCAAGGACAATTATTATCAAATATTCGGAAATGTGCAGACGTTTATTAAGACAGTAAATTTCAGCCTCATTGAATGAGTTATCCAGCTATCATCGCATATAGCCGTGACGAACAGGCACTGGGCGCCTTAAAGAATATGGCAATACAAATTCCTCTTCTTCCATCTTACTTAATCGCCTTCAATAGCTTGACAGGATGAAAAGCCAGCTCTGGAACGCGGCTGGCCCTAGTGGAACGTGTTGTGTAACGCGTCGTCCAACCTATGAGAGTCAGGTTCCGGCGTTGATGAAATTATCGGCAGCTAAATCGATAAGAGAAATCTTCCATGGGGACGCAGAACAAATTATGTAATGGTACTATGACTTGCTTTTATCGTTTAGCGATGGGGAAAAAGAAAGTAAAGCGTGCGTGGAGGGCGCTGACGATCAGCGAGGGATTACTCTGATTGGCTTCATACTTTTATTCTCTGCCGAAAAGGAGTAAAACTCTGCGAAGAAAGACAAAAAGAAACCCTGGTGCGTGAGAAAAAAAAAAGCACAGTAAAGCAAGGAATAACGATCGCGTGCCATAAAACACACGTAGCGAGCTAGAAAATGGCCCCGGGAATACTACTTTAACAGAAAACACGCTGCAGCTAATAGTGGGGTCCGCGCAAACATCATGCTCTCCAAATGGGAGCCGTGTTCCCTTCTCCTCGCCACTTACTCCCGCCACCGCTCGTCCAGCGAAAAACAGCGCTCATCGAGGTAAGAGCAGCCGAAAAGACAGGCAGAAAGTAAGCGAGCTACGAAAAGGGTGGCATGCACTACATGGAAACCAGGAAGAACGTTAGATTCGGGAGGATGGAGTGGGAAGAGTAGGGCAATGGGGCAAGAGGGGATGGAGTAGGGATGAAGGTGGGAAATACGGGGGGGGGGGGGGGGCGGGGGGGAAGGGACGAAGCAGCTTTTATTGCCCGAATACGAAGTTCTTCCGCCACCGGTCGCGTATTGCAAACACGCTTGCTGGCCACAACGGCCGCCTCTGGCTGCCGGATGGCTGCAGCTTTTTCTTCGGTAAGGCAATGAGGGTGGTCGGTCTTACGAGTGTGCCTGGACTCGGCGTGTCTCGGGGTCCGTAGAGGTGGCCTCAAGGGCCTGTCGATGAGTCGCTGCGTGGGGGGCGACAGCCAATAAGTGCGACGCTCCTTTCCCACCATCTAGTGACGATGGAGGCAGCGGCAGGCGCGCCATCTACAGTGAGTGGCGGCGATGACAGGGCGCGGACGTCTATAGCAACGCTTCTGTCGACGGCAGACGATAGAAATGTCGGCCTTCTACTTGCCAGTGGGCTCTTCGGGCGTCTGGTGCGCTATTTTTATGTTTCGGTGTGGGCACGCAGTTTGGCAGCAAATCTCAAACTGACTGCTTCAATTGGGCGCTGGCACGTAGCTAACAGCGACTCGTCCCAGCTATTTTCTTTACCGCCATGCTTTCTCATAATGTCCTTTCTTGTTCGAAGGTTTTATGGCGAATACAAAAGCGATCAAATATTTTCACAGCCTTCCGCGAAACTTTGAATGTTGCTGTTCAAACGATGCATTAGAAGAAAGAAAAAAAAAGCGCATATATAAGGGCAGTATGATGTGGCACCTACTATGGAATGTTTCTGACGATATAATTTATGGCGTAATAAATATCTGTAACATAATAAAACATTTAACGCGAAAAGAAACCTGGCTAGCTTCCTTTATTGAGGCGAAATGTCGACATTAGCTACTTCATTGATTCGGCGGTGTGTTACAGTAGAACCTAAAATCAACTTGAACGTTTTTAACGTGCCTCAACGACATCTTTACTTTGGTTTCAGCGCTTGGGCTGTCTCATTTTTGTTTAATTTTACCGGGAAAGAATAGACCCCTGAAAAAAATAAAAGGAAAGAAACGTGATAGCGAAATCGCTGTGCAATGCTTATAAGAGTATGTTGGAGTTCAGCGAGGGTCGTAATGAAAGTTTTCTTAAGAAGAGAGACCAGATCATTCCAAACTTTTCGGCTGTACTTTTTTAGTTCGCGGAATCTGCACGCTTCCTTCGAGCTGTCATGCGGAAAAGGCTGCTTCGCTTTCTTCAACTCAATTTACGGGCGTTCGCTTGTGCATATGATGCTTGAGACGCGCCTCAAAGAATGTCAATGATCGCACGCATGACCAACTCTTGAGAAGTGTGCCCTAAATTGGCTTTTACTATAAGCGTCGAAATGTGGAGAAGCTTACTTCACGCGCTTTTTTTTTTCTTCAGACCTTGCAGCTTGTGTATTGAAGGTATTCATGTATGTGTCTGGGTGACCACAGAATGTTAACGAGGTACAGGTAAAGTAATATCAAGGAAATAAATAATACACATAGACGCGTCCGCTCCGACCGATAGCGTCCTCTCTCGACCCTGAGACCGGCGCTAAAATGCACTGCACTAGCACCTAATCGGCATCTGCAGTAAGCGCATAAAACATCCAAAGGAAATTTTGAAGATCTTTTTCGAGGAGTCAGTAACAGCTGTATTTTCAGATGAAGGAAGTGATAGAATAAGGATCAGATTTATTTACAGAGTGTAAAGTTTTTCACAATACAGAAATATTTTAACGAAACCCCAATATGCTTGTGGGCGGTTCAATATAAACATTGTTGTTTTGGGCATTCAGAAAAGGCATGCAAAATTTTCAAAAGCACCATTTCTAATTTTGTCATTACGGAGACCCTCATTTCTTGCAGCCAAATAACATACTAATCTTAAATAACGGACTAATATAAAACGCCCTTCAACACCCCAACGTAAAAAAAGGGGAAAAAAAGAAACAAGTAGGTTGCAGCATATATTGAGAACTTCCAGGTTGTCTCTGTAAAACAATTTGCAGGTCATCCTAATGTTCCATGCGGTTGTTACTTGTTTTTCTAGGCAGTTACGCACTTTTTGCCAGCAAAATTAATCCATTGCCGTACGTATAGAAACAGACGGGAAGATTAAAGTTTCCATTGGATTTATGTCTTGCGTTTTGCCCGGGAAATAGTAAAAATCTGAAATGAGGGGATAATTATGATTTATTAATTGTTTATAAGAAACCCAGTTTATAATTTCGCAGTATTATAGTCGTAATTACGCCCATTTCCTTCAGGGAGGTTAACGCTGGGATGATTTACGTGTAGAGAACCTCTAATATTAGTCTTAGTGCGGAACTGTGTATCTTTCTTGGAGGTATACAGTTAAGAGGTAACTAATGTGTGTCAGTGCTTACGGTTGAACGAACTAGCCTATAACGAATGACGAACACTATAACGAACACTATAACGAATGAAGTGAAGTATGGAGTAAGTGTTGTGGACGGTTCATTTAATAACTGAACTAGGTCTTGTGCTTATACTTAATGTATTTGTTCTTGCCACCACAGTTGTTTATCGAAAGCAAATCATAATATTTCAACTTACTCAATAAGAAATCTACTTAAGGATAGGTTAATTATTCTATATGATGGAACACTTCGTCGTGAATGAACACGTATGTAGCTAGTTCCATCTATATTTGAACGTAAGTGATTACGAGAATATGTCTGTGTGAGATCGTCATTTCGCACTGACAGATTCCAACGTTTACGTTGTTACGCTGAAATTGTTCTGCTGCTGCTGTCATCGCCACCGTCATCATCATCATCAACATCATCATCACCAGCCTATATTTATGTCCCCTGCAGGACCAAGCCCGCTCCCTGCGATCTCCAGTTATCCCTGCCTTGCGCTAGCTGAGTCCAATTTCTACCTGCAAATTTCCTAACTTCCTCACCCCACCTAGTCTTCTGCCGTCCTCGACTGCGCTTTCCTTCTCTTGGCACCCATTCTGTAACTGTAATAGTAGATCGAGTATCTACCCTAAGCATTATACATGGCCTGCCCAGCTCCATTTTTTTCTCTTAATGTCAATTAGAATATCGGTCATCCCCGTTTGCTCTCTCATCCACACTGCTTTATTCCTGTCTCTTAACGTTAGGCCTAACATTTTTCGTTCCATCGCTTTGTGCGGTCCTTAACTTGTTCTTGAGATTCTTTATTAACTTCCAAGTTTCTGCCCCATACGTCAGCACTGGTAGAATGCAATACTTGTACACTTTTTTTTCAGCGCCAGTGGTAAGCTCCCATGCAGTCAGGATTTGGCAATGCCTGCCGTGAGCTGTATTCGTTATGCCGTGTGCTGCTGCTGCTGCTGTATTCTGCGCCAAGTGCAAACCTGCAAAGCCCCCCCCCCCCTCTCTCTCTCTCTCTATTCTCTTTTTGTGATTACCTAATGAACACGGCCCCGGAGAGAAATCTTTGGGTTTGGAAGAAGTGCTGGCTTCAAAGCTCAGCGGGAACTAGTGTTCGGGGGAAAATGAGAAAATAACAACATTAGGTTCGCGCCGTTTCTAATGCGTGTTCGCGTTAGTTTAGCTTGTTGCGCATCTTGTTAAGTGACTTTTTCCCCTTAAATATACTCAAGCGCAAAGATTGCCAGCCCACCTACAGACAAGCTAATCTTGGCCGGTTGCATGCAACATGACCATTCGCAATAGCGTTTGCTGAGAGAAATCACGCGAGTATAGGTTACTCCTCTGCATAATTGAACAGCCATGGCAGTGAAAGTTTGTTTACCACGGCTTTGTTCGTAACCGCTAACCAGAGGGTCCATGGCTTGCAGACTACGCCGTCGGCCGTGTGCGCACGCTTCGGAAGACACAGTGCGACTGCCGAGATCTTCGTCCGCGGATAACCGTTGTCCGGCACATCGAGTCCCATTTGCGCGCGAATAGTTGGAAGCCCCAAGGAGAAGGATTACCGGGCACTTGCTACCCTGATCCTGCGCGTCGCGCCGGACTAATGAGTGACTCTGGGTACAAGCAAGACGGCTCTTGTCGGCAGCGAAGCGCGTATACACGCGCTTGCTCTTAACGCTATCGCCACAAGCCACCAGTATTCTGGATGCCTGTGTGCATCGAAGGCGCTATTTACGGATAAGGGACACGCTATGGGTTGTATGCTCATTTGCGAAATGCGTGCGTAGAACCAAAATGGAAATTATGGCAGCATATGCATGTTCGTGTGTTCGTTGCGCAATCACTAAACCTAACCGGCCATAGCTGATTCGGGGTGCTTCATTATCACAGACACAACTTTGTAAACGTCCTTAGCGCACTTCTATCAATACGCCAAGCTCCTAAGGTTTTGAGGAACGTTGTAGTACGAGACAAGTTAATATCTGAAAAGAAGAAAGCCATATCAGCAGTGGAATGGAGTGCATGGATGTCGAATGCATGCTCTTCTAAAACGAATCAATATATAAATGAAAATTTTAAAAACGACACGGTCGAGGACTTGGCGTCGCTGGAGCCTACCTGCCATCTACACTCGCGAGCAAAAGTTGAACGAACACGGCATCATCAAAAAAATAAAAGAAAAATCTCCTAGGACGGCTTTTTCATGTAGAATTGCTTCAATAATGGTTGAACTCGCGTATGTAGGCTGTACCACGTGTAGCTATCATGAGAAAAAAATATTTTTTTTCTTCGTGGTGTACCTTTGGTCTTAAATCTATATATGGCTCGCGACTGTGAGAGATATCTTAGCACACTTATTTCCTCTTGCATATTTTTTCTCCGGACCGTTCTAAAATCTATACTGAATGTGCGACAAAATTTACGGGGCATGAAATCTGAGAAAAAGCTGAATATCTCCTCAGCCTGCAGCAGTAGCCAGTAAAACTGTATACGACAATTTTGTTAGCATATTCTAGTCGAAGCCCGAATTGCAAATACTGGGCTGCATTGTGAGGCTGCGGAGATTATCAGCTTTTTCTCGAATTTCACGCCTCGTTATATTTTGTCGCCGGGTGTACTTCAGGGATCGCGTTTTGAGCTACAAAATAAGCTTGGACAATGCACTATTGCGATCCTCCTCATCCCTTCATATGAGGCGCATTTAACTGATCGGCGAGATACTGTCCACAATGAGACACTTTATTTCTGCATGGCCTGTATTTCCAATTCCACTTTTTTGAAATGCCTACAAATATTACTAAAAATTTACCCGAATCACGTCCACCTCCCCAGGCAGATGATTTGCAAGAACCAAAGCAATTCCTTCCATAATTAAACTAAATACTTTGTGTGCCGTTTTTCTGAGTTGACTTTCAGTATTAGCGTGGCATTAGTGTACTTATGTGACTGGACTTTGTGTTATTGTGATTTGGAGTTGACATTTCATTTTATTGCGTGTAGGTTAATTCTTTTTTTTTTCTTTCATACCTCTATGTGAAAAGGAGTAGCCGGCGCCAATTAAAGGTGTCAACATCTCCTAAATACCATATAATAAAAAAAAAACTAAATAGATCGCTTAACTGTTTTACAAACATTATGGAACAGGTTCACACTGAACAGTTGGAGGACATTGTCATAACGGTGTAGTTCCGTATTTTTACATTTTAGCATGACCACGACGGTACATTTAATGCCGGCAAAATATTCGTTCAATTGACCTCATTTCGTACGAGGGATCGCGAATCGCACCTCGCCGTCCAACTCACCTGTGACGTAGCAGGGTGGCGTAAAATGAAGCTTCGCCCAACCATGCAAACAAGTGCATAAAACGTTGCACAGATACTGAACCGCGAGTCGGCACTTCGCAATCCTGTGTGCGTGATGAGGTAGTAAATTGAAATATATATATATATATATATATATATATGTCAGTTGCTTTGATGTATATCTACTTAGTATATTCTCTTAGGAATAGTGCGCCGTGACAATTCACACAGCGTCTTCATAACGGCTTCAGGCGACATCGTTATGGTCCTACCAGACTTTCCTTAATCCTTCTGAGGATGGAACATTCATGCACCTTTCGCTTTCTTAATTTTTCTAACGCACCATCCGCATGGCAGCTTAGGAGCCGCGCACGTCATTTACGGAGCTCGCGTGTCATCGCGAAGCATCAACAGACACCACTGGCTGCGAAGGTTAAAACGCTTCTTGACGCGTTCCACGCCAGCACGTGTCTGCGAGCCGTCGACGCCAGTGGAAAAGGAAAAATATTTCTTTTGCGTGCCCGACATAGTAAGAGCGACGTGCGCCCGCACGCGCGTAGTGCGTGGATTCAGCGTAATTTATTCAAGCCGAGACGTTCCAGCACGCGCACCTCACAAGAAGGCGCACCAGCGGGGGTCTTCATAAATATGCATGCTCAACCTCGTCTCCCTCATGGGAAAGTAAACAGGGATGCGCACCTCCCAAGGCTGGCTAGGAACAGTCCTGAGCGCGAGCGAAGCCGCCCGGCAGAGGCCAGATACACACAATTTAGTGGGTAATAGAGCACCCTTGAGGCAAGGGCGTTGGGAATCTTGTTAACACGGAGCGGGCCAGGGATACCTTTCTTTGCTCCCTCCGTACATTCTTGCCGAGAGACGTTCGTTTTTCCCTCAGCCGGCCCCCGCCTATGCTCCAAACACGGTTTCCAGAGCGCCTAAGTTGGCACGAGAGAGCGAAGGAGAAAGCGCAGACAAGGTCGTGCGTCTTCGTCTCTCCGTTGTGACGGGCAGTAGATCTCGCGCTGCTCACAGGGCCATAGCTTCCGACTGTCGCAGCTCGACAGAGTCGTGCATTTACGCCCACTCTTTCTTTCACCTCCGCAGGGTTCGCCTATTTCTCTCACTGAATCCCGCAGTTGCCGGCGGAGTACAGCGCGCGCGAGCGCGCGTTCTTCCAAGCCCTCGTTGGCGGCAGCGGAGGGCGAAACTCTGGCCCCTGATATACACTCGGGCGGCATACAACCAACGCACTACGGCTTTCTTCTATTCACGTTACTTGCTTCCCTGTCTCGGCTGCCCGCCCTTCGCGCAAACTCAACGATTTCATCCGTTGTGCTCTGGTTAATGACCTCCTAAGTTGGTTCCCTTGTTCCGCCGGTGATGAGTGGTACACTGGGGAGTCCACCAGTGAGCTGCAGTGCGGCAGCTCGGTGAGGAGGCAACGGGAGACGGAGAGGAGATCGGCAGCGAGGAAGGAGCGCACCCTGTATGGTTCGTTCTGCGGGTCGGCGGCCGGCTTGCTTGCTTGCTTCGCTTCGCTTCTCAAACGAAACGGAACGAACAACAAGCAGCAGGGCGCCGAGATCCGCTGCCGCGGCGCGTCGTTCCTGCGTTGGCACAGTAGATAGAGAAACTACGTTGCGCTGCCGCACGCGCACTCGTGAGCGCGCTTTGTTGTGTGTGACCCCTCGGTGAACGGCTGTTTCCGAAAGGCCCTGTCGTCGTCGTTTGTCGGTGTTCTGCCTACTCCCGTCCCCTTCCCTCACCCATCGCGAGTCAGTGGGGCGCGTAGAAACGCGTCGCCCACTTCCATTCCTCCTTTCCCTCTCTTCCTGAGCGGCAAAGTTTCTCGGAGAACGCGCGCGCTCTGGCCTGTCCTTTTTGCCTTTTGTCAGCAAACAAGCGCGCGCCAGCGCGGAAGCTCGCTAAAGATACGTCTCGACGCGCGAGTGTCTTCTATGGGACAGTTTCTCTCTCACACTCTGACGGCTACAGAGCGAGCGACATCTTTTTTGGCTGTAAGGCGACGGCACGCTCGCGCGATGCGACGGTGCCGTCGCATTGGACGCGCCGCCTCTCCGATCGGGCGGAAACCTCGTGTCGGCAATCACGCGCTAACATTCCGGAAAAGCGCTTCCCTCCCCAATCGCGATTTACGCACGCGACACACCTGCTATTTTACATCTTGCACGTCCGTCAGTCTCCACTTGGTTCGGTGGGGAGGTAGGAATCTGTAGCGCTCCGAATGGAAGGCATAGTCGCGTTCTTTTGATGGAACCGGTAAAGTGCAGGAGCAGATTGGGTGGAGAGGGGGCCGGGGAAGGCGCGAAAGGGCATGTCGGACGCTTTTCCGATTAGACGGAAACGCTGTCGCGACTATTAGCGACGCCGAGCACCGGAGAATTCGCCCCGTCTCGCTTTTCAACTAAGCTGTCGCTGCCGCCGGGCTTGGACGTGTCCTCGCAACGCTTAAGCGTCTAGCTCGGCTGCAGTGCACGAAATGCCTGAGTGTGCTTTAGGTGCATCCGCCTGTCTCGACCAAACACGCTGCTGGCGCCATTTTGATAGAAATGGGGCTCCCCGTATCAGATGTCTGTCTGCGCTCAAGGGAACTCCGAATTCGAGATACCGACTAGCGTTAAATGAACCGCATCTTTTTCGCAGATTAGATTATACAGGGCCCTTGGACAGATTGTTTTAGATGAAGGCAACGTTGAAAGAGTTGTAAGGATTCAGCTTCTCGAAGCACGAATACCACAGACGGCAAACGTTCATATCGCGCTTACCTCGGAGTTTACTGTGCTCGTTTACGAATACGAGTTTGTCCACCATATATGGGACGGTTAAGAATCACATACGTCCCGGGAACATTTTTCAGGTTTCCTTACTGTAAGCGATTTTTGAAGAATCACTTATAAAACAGCTGCCGCTTGATATTTCAAGCGTGAGTGTTCTCATTCACTAACATTTTTTTTCTTTTAGAATGCAGCTCTTAGGCACCCGTTCCTGCGTTTCGCGTCGTCATCCCTCGGCATAACCGAGCGAGTGAGCACAGCGAAGGATGAAAGAGCGAACGCTAAGCGCAGCGGGGGATGAAAGACGGTGATAGCGAAGACAGTGTGAGAAAGAAAGCGGAGGAGGAGGGTGCAGCGGAAACATGAGGCGGGAAGGGGAAGAGGAGGATATGGCGAAAGCGTGAGAAGTAAAGCATAGTGCCGCGCAAGACGAGCTCTGCGGCGACACCGCTACGAGATGACGCAGAGTAGCACGCCGTCGTCTGTTCACCGATGGCATGTGGCGAGCGCATTCACCGATACCATATACGGAAACAAAGAGCTGCATCAGTGGAAGTCTGTATGCGACCAGCGAGGCAATCGCGCCACACTTCGCTCCGTTTGCAATGTGCCGCACGAGGCAGATTGTCCGCCCCAGCCAATATATCGCGAAATGAAAAGACACGTATTCAGCTGCGCTCTAATTTCGCACACCCGCCGCGGTGGTTCAGTCAGCTAAGGCGTTGGGCTGCTGAGCACGAGATCGTAGGATCGAATCCGGCCGCGGCGGTCGCATTTCGATGGAGGTGAAATGCTAAAACGCCTGGGTGCTTGCGTTGTATTGCACGGTAAAGAACCCCAGGCGGTCAAATTAAGCCGGAGCCCTCCTCTACTGCGTGCCTCATAATCAGAACTTGTTTTGGCACGTAAATTCTGGCACGTAAATACCAGAAACAAGAGGAATAAATTTCGTATTAGAGAGTATTGTAATCGTCGGTGATTTCTTTTTTAAAGACAGCAATGCCATCTGGTAATCTTATTATCTTGCTTTAAGCTCTTCCCAAATAAGATTACTTGAAAATTAAATAAACGAGTGCCATTTTCTACCGATAACGAGAAAAGATAAAGTGGTCGTCCAGAGCACTCGTAAAAGCGCAATAACGAAACGCACAAGCAACCTGTCCCCTTACGAAGGCTGTACAATGTGGGGGAAGCTGGCACGCTCGCGACTTGTTGCTATGCAACGTGACTCTCGCGAAGGACACTGGTAAGGTTGAAAATTATTCTTGCATGCGTTCTTCTGGCGTCAGCAACACGATGGCTTGTTTTCTAACTTTTTAAAAGGAATTGTTGCCATGCGACGTGACACACGCTCGAATTGTCTCAAAGCGTTAGTTGGTGCTGGTATCTGTGGTGCTAGGTCTGTACTGAGAAAGAACGGCTGATTGGTGCGTGCTCGCCAGGGGCGCTGTCGTCGACAGTACGCACTCATATACGTAAGGTAACTTGTGGTTCAAATGAAGAGCAATATACATTCTCGCCCATAACGCGAAGCCATAATGCGATAGCTTGAGAAGCAAAGTGCGCCGTAATCCTTAGACAGTTCTGTGAGGTGTTTGTTGGAGTGAACATTCGCAGGTGTGAGCGAGCGATCTCGTTTCGAGAAGTAAAGACGTAAGAGAAGTTGCGCCTCTCGAGCTGGTTTTAAATAAACGTTTGTTCCTCCTCCTCCTCCTCTCGAGGGAAGTCGTTGCTGCTGTTGTTGCTGCAACAACCTATTTGGGGAAGTTATTGCTCTTCAAGCGTTTGTTATTGCTCTCTGGAAAATAAATTTTAGATAGCTTTCCGGAGTAATCGGTGCCTGATCGACTGAGTCTATAGTGGTGACGAGGCAGGCTAGGAATATGCTTCGTAGGCGCAAGAGCCGAGCTCTTAGGCCGCATAGCAGGCCTTTCGGTTGTCGATGCATATGCCCAGGTGATAAAAGGTGTGAGGGTTGTTCTACCCAGGAAGACCACCAAAAGAGTGTTCCTCCGCCCGGGGGAAATGTTACGAGAAAGGAATCGGACGGTTCTGCCTGGGAACCGCTTTGATGGTATTGTAGACGCTAATCTTAACTTGACCTAACATAGCCTAAATTCGCGTTGTGCAATGTTTATTCCTCTGCATTGCCAATGTTGAAGTAGCACCACAGTTGCCTCCATATTGCCAAAAATTGATGTATGTGAGGAAGCTGTTGGTGTCACAATGTCGTTCAGCGCCTTTCAGCAAAGCGTTGCGTAGTCGTGCTACTAGTATGATGGACTCTTAACGTAAACACATTACGTTAAGTAATGTGTTTGCTTATACAAGCACATTACTTATATAATGTGCTTGTTAAAAGCAATTCCGCGTCCTGACGTCGTTCAAGGCAGCAGATACTGCAGTCTGATGAAAAAAAAATAAGGCAAGACTCACTTTAATATTCTGTTTCTCTTAATTGTGGCACCAATTACGCAGTTCTCTTTTTTGAATACTCTTTTGAATACTTTTTTGAATGCTCTTGAATACAATGAGCCATTTCACTTATGAAAACAAATCATGTCTACACAACGGATAATTCAGTAGCAGTACCTCGCTGAAATAATTGTCCGTGCTTTATCATGTAGTGGCTGATAAGTCTTTCTCTATTCATAGCAGAAAAATTCTAAGTGATAAACCACTGGTTAACATGTGACGAGAAACACCTAAATTCTCCGGAGTCCCGACGAGCCTAAACGAGGCGCCTATGAGGGACGTGCTAACAATATTTGGACAGAAAAACTTCCTTCGAGCGCTAATGATAAAAACTTAGGATTTTTGTTTCTTTCAGTTGTGCGGTGCTGTGAGCAAGTACTTCGAAGTAAATTAAATTAGGGGTAAATGAAATCATAAGCATGCTCATCATGCCTACAATATATGCGCACGGGACACGTGATCTTCTATTCTTGTACTTTTAAAATATAAACAGTCAACGCTGCGTTTACTGCACACATCCTACGGACAACAAAAAACATTCGAGTTTCTTCTTTTATTGCACTGCTGCAGGAAGCGGGCTCGCTCGCTAGTTCTGATGTAGTACCTTTTTATTTTTCCAAGTTCAACGCTGCGTCGCGCCATGGGGAAGTAACGAACATCGAGTTTTCTCCCTTCGAAGAACAAACACGATCGCGCTATCATTGACTCGCTCGCTCTGCCATTGATACTGCTCCGTCGTATTCTGTCGCACTCACTCGCGCTTTTCTCTACGCCAAGTTCACCGTTGCGGAGCGCGGCAGGATTAGCCGGGGGGATCGATGTTCCTGTTCACTAACAAGCTGGATTAAAACACCTTCGCTTTTGTCTTCTAAAGAGCGATACAGTTGGCTGGCTTTCGCAGGATTCTTTAGACTATACATTCCCCTCTACGCTCTCCGGACGAACTTCATCAAAGAAGGACGAGCGCGTACGTACGCACACTACTATCTAAAAACATGAGATAAAAAGAACTAGAGAGGAGTGAAACGAACGAAGTCGCGCGGGTAGGTAGGCGTAGTACGTATAGGAGGGCTTCACTCGAGAGACAGTCAGACACGTGTAATACAGAATCGTGATGATAGCGGTAGTGGCGGTCGAGGTATCTAATGGCGTTAGCACATCGTGAAGCGGGTGGGCTCATTACCATGCATTCGGTGGGAAAAAAAAAAGAAAACAAGGAAAAAGAAAGAAAGAAAGGTAATCTTTGTTACCCACCGTCGCCGTCAGCAGAATCACGAGACTCGTGTAATGGCGAGCGTTGCTGCACCGGGCAGACCGAGAGCCAGGTTTAGACGGCGAGCGGCGCACCAGTGGCTGCCACATATCAGGCTCCCAGGCCCAACCCCCGTTCTTTTTCGTGCAGGCTAATGCCCACTAATCTCCTTCCCGGAGAAACGGAGAGAGAGAGACAGAGAGAACAAGTCCAACGTTCGCTATCGGACCAGTGTTACGGGGAGATCCCTTTAAGACCGCACCGCGCTGCCCGCAAGAAGGCGTTAGATCCGCCGTAATGATACCGACACGCCGGCGGCGCGCCGATCATGAGTCGCCTGCTGCGTTTACTCTGTGAGGAACAAGGCCCGGGTACTTCTTTCCTCCTTGGGCGTTTTTTTTTTTTTTTAGTTCGCTGTTTTCGCGAGCACGCACCCTCGCTTCTGTCAGCTCGATCAAACGGAATCGCGCTCGTTCGGACCAGGCATGCCGCGCTCTCAACATCCCCCTTGTTCCCGCAAGCGCATACGGGTATGCGTGAAAGCCGCCATCGATTGACTCTCAATTTTGTCTTGTTTCTCGGTATTTAAATGTTTTTCCTTCTGTTTTGTCCTTGTTGGTCTAGATAGGCGGAAAATACCTTCCTACATTACGCCATAACACCGTTTAATTTACCGCGTTGGTATGGGCGATTCGAATCCTGCTTCCGCAAGCTCCGGGTATCGCCTCGATTTAATAAACTTGGCCGGGGTATGAAAAATCGCTTTATGTGGCACTGCAGAATCTTTTACGTGGTCAGCGCGTACGGTAGGGACTGTATCTGGCAGTCGACTTGGCTTCCATACCCGCTTCGTTTCTTTTGGTATTTATGCAGCTATTAAATGGTGAAACATTTTAAGCGACCGTCATGCCATAACGCATAAATTAGCTTTCTTTGAGCACACGCCGCGCTTCTCACTTCACTTGCCCTCGTCCTTCGCGCCAATTAATGAGTGCTGTGGTGGTACTAATGAGCCCGTACTGGGCCGGGACTGTTCAAATTAATGCATTAGGATTTTGCGGTGGGCGCTGCAATTAGAAAACAAACAGACAAAAAGGCGATGTTTTGAAGCTGTTACACAGAAAAAGGGGGTGGGGCCTAGAAATTGTTTTCATTTCTTCAGAGAAGATTCTTTTGAAGGGAACTGTCATTTTCATTTGTGTCAGTTATTATTTTTTATACCTGTGATAGTATAGCAGACCTCGTGCACCAGTTAGTCACAAACGCTTCACGTTTCTCTGATCAGGTAGAGACGCCTAACGTAACCACTCGATCAAAACGTCGGTCTTCAGTTAACAGGATCATCAGACCGTAGGCGCACCTGCTGAGTACGTTGTCGAATAAATAATGAATTCTCGAAACTATGCGAATATGCTGATAGCTACGAGTAGTTGGCCATGTCTGAGATCACGGGTTAGAATTATAAATGGTCCTTTTTCAATTACAGAATGGTCACTGGGGAACCACAGCTGCAAATAAAATACTAATAAAAACCGGACTAAAAGAAAAAGCAGAAAAATAATTATTGATGAAGCAAGACAAAA
This sequence comes from Dermacentor silvarum, assembly GCF_013339745.2. NCBI lineage: Eukaryota > Metazoa > Arthropoda > Arachnida > Ixodida > Ixodidae > Dermacentor > Dermacentor silvarum. The sequence continues at coordinate 85,191,757 of NC_051159.1, forward strand.
CTACCTATAAGAAAAAAAAAGGTTAGAAAAGGTTGCCTAGCAATAATGTCTGTCTGAAGTTTGGAATTTATATCTAAAAATGCCTCTCACCAGACGACAAAAAAGAAAGAGACACAGAGGAAGAAAGAAGGTGCAAATATCAAGTCATTTTCCGCGAACCCATTATTCGAAACCCCAAGGACCAATAGTTGTCACAACTCATGGCGTTTATCTCAGCGCAATGCACGCTTCGTGATTTAATGGGCGCCACGTTTAAGCGCGCTTCACTCAACATCGACTTCTTTTTATTCCACAGAGCGTCCTCATTTCCCACGTCATTTAAAAAGTGGGCATGCCGCCTTCAAGCGAACCACCACATGAAGCGAAATTACTGCGGAGCGACGTATTTGATAAAGGACAGACTACGAACGGCAGACTCATTTAATCTGACCACAACGTTTTTCTTTCAAATGTTTTGAATAAAACCGCCTGAGTATAATTTGTACGAAAGCGATGTAAAAAATATAGAATAGTTTTAATTGGAATCGGGGAAGCTTTTTGTTCTAGTTATTTGTAGATTTATCGGAATGATAACTGAAAGGTTGAGGATGCCCAGAAAAACGATCCAAAGTGATATCAAAAGCAAAGCTGGCAATAACCGCAAAACTGCACTACTAGTTAAATAAGGCAAATTTCGTGACTGGCCGCAAATCTTCAAACGCACATTCTTCTTTAACGCCACATTTAGGTGAATATTTAATAACGAGAGTCATGGGACATCTTAAAGTGGCCTTACAAGAATGCATTCGAATGAAAGTGTTAGAATACAAGAATGCATTATAATGAAAGAAGCTACGAGGCGGTATATCGTTTTCATCCTCTCCGTGCCATCCATCGCGCTTCGAGTCATGAAAGGCGATGATACGGCCCACTCTTGTTCGCAAGAGAAGCAGTTCCCGAGAGGAGAAAGTCGTTCATCATCAAATGCCTGTGCCCGCTGTCCTCTCTATTACTTCATCTATTGAACAAAAAAGAAAAGAAAGTAGAAAGAAAGAACTATTTAAGACAGCGCAAGCCGTGAATGGCTGATGAATATTCACTGCGGAATTATGATGGCCATTGGGGAAGCGGCCGAAAAATTCACTCGGGCATAATGATTGCGGCTCTTTAGCCTCTTGAAGCGAAGACGTGGGTGTGTAGGCGGCAAATAAGTCGCAAATAACAAATCGCACCAACTGCTATAACGCGATCGCGAGGCGTACGAAATGGCTGCGGCCCGCGAAGAGATTATATGAAGGCAGGCGGACTCGTTCTCTTTACTCGAACCTATATGGGAAGATGAGCCGCTGCAGCCGCTTTCAGTTCGCACAGAGTGCCGTGACACCATTGATCTTGTATCAAAACCAATGGACATTCATACGCTACCCGCCTCTCGCCGAGTTGTAATTTGCATCGGCTTTGCATAACGATCGACTCGGCTGCGCCGCCGCCTCGGACGGCTTCGCACTCCGTCCTAAAGAGCTGCGGTGTGAGCGATGAGCTGAGAGAACGTTATTTCGCTGAACACATTTCCAAATTTTGCTCTCCGCGTGGCACGCTCGACAAAACAAAAGACAAACAAAAGAAGCAAAATTTCATTTTTTTTTTTTTTTTTTTTTAGATCCGGCTGGCGTTTACGCTTTTCGCAACGGCGGTATCCGGCAAGTATGGAATCTCCGAAGCGTGAAACAAGCCGTTCAGCTTCCCGGTCAGTCTCTTAGTTGGATTCGCGGGTGTTGAGAGTCGTATAGGATAGCGGGGGAAAATGGTGGTGGTGAGTTGTCTTGGCAAGGATCCCATCGGGAGCTGGGAAACCGCACCCGCATATCGGATAGGATAAATGCGCCGCGTTTCGCTATTTGCCGTTCATTTTGTCGCCGATCGAGCAAATGAAGTCATGAATGAACGAACTGAAAAACACGATAAGCAGGACACAGACGGTTGCGAAGTAGGAAGAGGATTGAAGAACCGAGTGAACGTATCGCGCCTATATCACGCCTGAGCTGCAGCTGCGTGTCGCCGCAGTGGCATGGGGTACTAGTTTATTCAACAGCACCCCCTACTTCGAATTCGGCAAACCACAAAGCTCCTCCTATACCGAGAGTCAACAGGCTCCAAGCGCGAACTGCTGCCTGCCCTGCATGAAATTAAGGGTGAAGAGATGGCGGAAGATATAGCTTCGTTAGCTTGCACACCATTTCCTGTTCTGAGCCGTCGAAATGCCCCAACATTCTGAGACAAAGACATCAACACTTTTTGCATTGTTCTGTCCACCGTTGGCTCAGGACATTCCCGTGCTCTGTTGTGCGTTTGGAAAAGATTCACAGCACCGGCGTTGAGCAATATTCAATGCTAACGATGTGACCCTGGAAAGCTGTTAGGCGTAGTTGCCTATTCTAACCATTACGCAAAGCGACACTTAGCTTACTAGTTGCATGTGGTTATCGGGTTCTATGCGATCAGGTGTTTGGAGAGGGAGGAGGAGGAAAGAAAGAGAGAAGGCAAGGATGTTAACCAGAAATGCGTCTGGTTGGCTACCCTACTCTGGGGGATGGGAAAGAGGGAATAAAAATATGAGATAGAGAAAGGAGAGGGGAGGGGGAGGAGAACAGTGGTGAGCTCGCGCACGCACGCTGAGGGCCTGAGCAAGACAAAGGCGTTCACATAGGCTAGTCGCCCTCAAGAAAGACAAAAGTGCCTTCACAGCTCTGTGGGCCGACGAGCGATGGGGACGGTCTATCATTAAGATGTCCCAAAGTAAAAGCAGTACGCCTATTCTGTTTATAGACAGAATAGGCGTACTTCTTTTGCCTTGGAACATCATGCATGCATAAGCTCTTAATATAATTAGGACATCTGGCATTCATTTGAGCATTATTATATGCGAATATACGCTTATTTGTAGCCTTCACCTTGTTTTGTGATAGTAACTAAGTCCATTTAGCTTTTGTCCTTGACAAGGGCATATCGGAGTTCAAATTCTGCACAAATAAATTTAGGAAAATTTCTAAGGAAAATTTCATTCGTTAAAGTTCGGTTTTACTTATTCAGGCCATCATGCCGTTGTCTCCGAAAAGGCGGCGAAGTTTGCTCGAGATATCTGAGGCGTTGCAGCAGCTCCCTGTAATAAAACCACGGTAAAATTTTCAAGGTCGCATCTCGGGCACGTGAATTGCATAATGACGACACTTAACGCTTGTTATCGTCATTGGTGTCACGGTGAATCACATTTCACGAACTTATCTACTAAGTCCCCTGTGGTTTCCAGACTTTCTTTTTTTTTTTTCCCCTCGTTTGTTTTTCTTTGTCCTCTTTTTGTTACCCCATCGATGTTGAGTAACATAACGTCTACGTATATATGTACATTTACTTAATCCAGCCTTTCTTCTTTGATTCAGCCGCTGTTACTAAAGCCGCGCAATCTTGTACCGCCAGCTGCAGCGGTATAACGGTCCACTGCATGCAGACTGCGTGACAACAGAAATTCCTCAACAGCCCGCGAATAATTCCGCTCTAATGGCATGGCCGCTCAAAAGGCGAAAAGAGGCTAAAATTGAAAAAAAAGGAAGAAGCGATGGAAGGGAAAAGGAGGGGATATTAGAAGGGGGTGGCCGTTACCGGTCGCTCCACATGTAATGGCGGGCGTTAATGAAGCGGCAAAAGAAAAATTGTCACACACGTACAGATTCGTGGACTCCTATAGACAAAGCATCGATTTGCTGGCACCTCCAGATAGATGAAGAAACGAGCTCGTTCTCAAAGCGTGGCTTACTAATCTATTTCCAATGATGGTGACAGTGGACTCCAGCCGAAAGGAGGCTGACTGCCTTCTAAGTTTTATGCAGAAGACGACGCTCGGGCCCGGAGTCAGCGTGCACTACCCGGTTCTTTTCGGCCCACTTGTCGATTGTTCGATCGCAGAAAGTAGGCGCAGAAAAACCATCGGCAGCCGGGGCTGCGAAATAAGCCGATGAGTTGACAACGCAGCTCTTACTGACACGATGATTTATAGATAAGTTATCTATCGCTTGAGGGGACATTAAAAACAAAACGACCCACGAGCTACTCGACAATTTATTAATAGTTATTAGCAGTGACGTAGGAATTAAAGCAGTCGTCTGACACTTTTTGCCCAATCGGAGATACAGAAAGAGACAAAGGAAGGAGAGGAAAGGTAGAGTGGTCAACCTAACGACCCTCTGGTTTGCTACCCTACACTGGGGGTACGAAAAAGAGGGAATAGAAAAAAGAGAGAGGGAGAGAGCGAACACTGTGTGCGCGCAGGAGAATGCACAGCACTATAAGCGGTCAGCAAGGCTTGTGCACTTCAAGAACTGCCCCATTGCACGGATAGCCTTTTGCGCAAGCGACGGAGGTGGCCACGGTCCGAGTACCTTTGACTCGGAAAATGGTCTCGAGGAATCATAAGACGGGAACCGAGGTTGACTGTACATCGCTTTATGTGCAATTCGCTTCCTCTTATGTGAGGTGGGTAGTGGGAAAAGAGAAGTGAAAAAAGACGATATCCGAAAATTAACTGATACAGTGGAAGCACAGCGCGTCCATTGTTTGGTGCTCGAGTCCGTTTCCTCGAGGAATTGCGCTGGAGCTTGCGTGAAATTTTCGGCTTGTGGGAGCCTCCGAAACCTACCGTCTATAGTATTGCGACCTGTTCTCGCTAGCGATTGACGTCTAAATGACCTTTGGGAAACGCGCAGTACAACGCACTCGGTGCATTCGTGTGAAGAGATGCCTTGAGTTAACCGGCCAAATGTAGCGAAAGGAGATGATCCGGGGATACGTGGCTGAGATAATCTGCGGGCTTGCGTCTTGTTCCATCTAGCTGTGCGCGTCATGCCGTTCACCTCTCTTGCGTTGCGATGCTGAATGATGACGCACTGAAGGAGGTTTTCTCCTCGTTCTCTAGTTCTTTGATGGGGACAAATGAAACCTTATCGACGAACACACACATGTGTGAAGAGCAAGGTTAGGTTAATGGTGCGAACACAAATGCTTAAGTGCTTGTCCTTTCTGTACTGAAATACTGTTAGGTAGTGAAAACTTTACATTAGAAGCATTGACAAAGCCAGTTATTATTGATAGGATAGAGGCTGATTCCTTACGGAAAATAAGATTGCTTGTTTTAGTAACAAACGGCAGTAGTGCAAAAAATTATTCGATCGCCAATTTCATATCCTGTACAGCTGAAACAAGGCATTCGTAAACAAAGGATTTCCGGCCTCTAAGTTCCGTTGAAACAATGTAACGAAATAGCCCCACAAGTTGCAGCAACTACAAGCAGCACATAGCAACGAGAAACGATGCGGTTGTATTGATAAGCCCTAAAACGCCGAAACAAGTGCTACTTTTTCAGAGCAAACCGCAGCAGCTTACGACAGCCAAAGAAAGAACGGCGGCGCTAAAAATCGGCAAGAGCCATGCGGTGCAGAAAGCCTCTTTCCAGGCAGCCCCTTTGAGAGCTAAGATGGCTGAACGCAAACGACCGGGCGCACAAAACAAAAGAGAGCGGCCTCTCAGAAAAGGGCACTTACCGATGATGTTGGTCGACTACTAGTCGGTTCTCGCCTTGTGCCCCGACCGACGAGGCAATCCCGCTGAAATGCAGCCCTCACCCAAACGACCCAATGGCACTCGTTCCCTCTCATCGACGACGCTCTTCTTTGACGTTGCGCTATATTGCTTCGGCGAGCCTTGATTTTTTTCCTTCCCGCCATTTTCTTTGATTTCTCTATTTTTCTTTTCTTTTGCCTTGCTTTACTTCGTAAGCAAGTGGATCGGATAATCATGACGAAGCGAATACGCAAGAGCGTTCCGATTCCTTCCCGAGTCATTGTGTCGTATCTATCAGCATTCCTTCCTTAAGCCAGCGACAGTACATGAATTAAGACTCGCACATTGCACGCAACTAAAGCGCTTCCAGAATCTTTGATAACTACAGGCCGTTATGAGACTTTATAATCGGGTTCAGAGTGTGTGCATGTGTGTTGATGTCTGAGGTGTTTGTGCATTCATCTGATCAGTGCGCAGATTATATTTTTCACCCAACACCTGGAGTAGCATGATAGGCCGCCAGCAAGGTAAGCAGCTCCAGATTTTCGTGAAAGAAAGAAGCCTGTCTCCGAAACGCTCGCTTGCACGAAGTGGTCACTAACTACACTTAATGGTAACTGCAAATGTAACTTAAACACTCATGTTAAGCGAAATATTTGTTGTAAAAGTGGCATAGAAAGGAAGTAGGAGACTGTTGCTTTGAGAGTTCACCATTATGAACCAGACGTCAGGAAAACGAGACGTCACGCTTTACCGCCTTTCAAAGTCATGTCCTAGCAGATTGGGTACGGCGTTTAACTCCTAATGGGCACTTTTGAGAAAGAAAAGCACAAATGCTCATTTTCTGTGTACATCCCCACCCCCCCCCCCTCCCCCTAAAAGAAAAAAGAAATGCATGAGCAGTTTTACTCTGTGAAGGTGGATGACCAGCAAGGCTGTTTAGCGCAAGACACAGAGGTGACACATCATTTTGAACAAAGGTACGGACATATTTCTTGTCCTAATCGGTGGTCATCGGGACGATAAGTACACACACACATTCGCGTATCACCTCTGTTATTAAATCTGTCTGTGACGTAAGATGGACATACATCCTTAAGCAATGACTCATACCCTCGTAAACGCGGCCTCACCATTACGACGACGGAAGAGAAGTGAAATTCTACGCTGGAATGATGAGTGGCAACGGAGGCGGCTGTGAAGAAGACGACGACGACGACGACGACGAACGCGTGAGCCGTGGCACGAGCGCGTTCGCGTGGTTGCGCCGAGGGGCGATAACCCTTTCCCCTTGGTAGCCTTATCAGGCGCACACTACGTCACGCACTACACCATACATTCACAGAGAGATATCGTTTTAGAAATCGGTGGCCGTTAAACCGAGCTCCGACGCGAGCGGTGATATGTGTTTGCTTTCGTTGTTGGCTCTTTCACTCTCACTTTTTAGGAGAGAGTTTTTTCGTCCAGGACGCCATAAAATCTCTGATCCTAGTCATAGAAAGCTTCGCTGTAAAAAGAAACACCCCGGGTGTGAGAGAGGCATCACACTTCTTGGAAAACAACCGGTACTAGTTGGCGGGATTTCTTTTAGAGTGCAACTCTTGGCGCCCGTTTGTGGGTTGAGCGTCGCCGTGCCTCGGCGTAACCGTGCGAACGCGCTCGTGCCACTGCTCGCGCGTTCGTCGTCTTCTTTCACAGCTGTCTCCGATGCGGCTCATCATGCCAGTGTTCCCACACTGCCCCTCCCTCTGCGAAGGCGCTGATACCACTGCCAGTGGGTGCGGTGATTTTGGTTTCAAATGTTTTGCCTCAGTATATCGTGAAATGAAAATGCGTTTACAGCAGCGCTCAAATTTCGCATTAGGGAGTATCGTTGTCATCGGACATTTTTCTTTTTCTGAAGTTAACATTGACGACATGTTATTTTTTGAGTAAAGGGCTAGAAATAGGCAGAAATGAAAACTATCGAAAACCAGATAAGAAGCATAAATCAAGCAGGTGATCGTGGCCTATCTCTTGACGAAGTAGGAACGTTGCTATTTATTCCTCTCGCCGGGCGCAAATGCGAGAAAGTAGTAGATAGTGAGCTCACTGAAGCGAACGTTCGCAAGAGACACTGTAAAGACCACGTCTGCTGCTCTTGCACAGAAGGCGAATGAAAGAGAAGTCTGTATGCTTTATAGGTTTAAAAGTTGTATCACTGTACATGAGATTCTCTTTCAAAAAATGCGGTGACAAGGCGTATTGGCGAACTTAAAGGGTGTACGTAGGTTGAGCAAGCACGAATCCAGAGCATTACGCAGCTCCACGTTAACACGTCTTGTGTGACAAAGAAGGAACTCGCTTGGAACGCGAAAGTGCACTCGCCTTGTCATGTTCAGTGCATCGAGAGGATTCATACAAAGGGCAGGCGTGAAAGCGTAGAGTATATGCTTGACAATTCAAACAATGCTTGTCTTACAATATATATATAGACATTCGTGTTGGGCGAAAAGGAAGGGCCGGGGAGGCACATGTGGAGGGCCCGGGGGCTTTTTGCTTCTATACTTATCGCAGTGTAGATGTCTCCAAGAAAGTAATGCACGGATCAGTGCCCGTATTCTCTGTGCGTTGTGTCCGGTCCGATAAGCGTGTTTCTCGTGTACTAAGCAGGTTCGTCGTTTTTTCGTGTTTTTTTTTTTTGGCACACTACAATATTCTTTCGCTTTTGTCGTGGTAGAAGCGAACGAATGTTTCTACAAGCACAGGATAATGCAAAGCTTTCATCGAAAAAGCACTTTGGTGTGCTCAGCTATTGTCATGGGCCACCGGGGGGCCGTCCGAAGACGTACTATCAGTAAGAAGACTTACTGATAGGTTAGTTAGTTTAACGTTCTCGTTTAACGACAGCATAAGAGACTAGATGTGTCGAAAGAAGATAGTTGACCAGGGTTAGTTAGTGCTGATGTTTCATCCAGATTCCTCCTTTTTCACCGGCTATTTTCGTGCGCCTCTGTTAAACAGACGAGACCCCGTCATATTGGGGCTTCTGTGGCTAATTAAATTTTATTCCATATACAGAACATGTAATTAGAATGAGGTTGGCATGACCAGCGCCTTCAAATTGTCTAAAAAGTTTGTGTGAACTGCTATTTGTTTTTATTCTGCTATCTGAACTCAATATTAGGACTAACTGCTGAATTCAGTGATATGTAGTCCTAGCGTGCTTTCCAAACAGAGCCGCAGACTTATAGTTCAAAGTACCAATGGCTTTCCCTACAATAGCTATAGACATTCAGGGATACTGATTAGAGATGAAGCTTTTGATTCCTCCTAACTGAAAATTTCATGCCCCCACCCCTGCGCGTTCGCGCGGTTTTGATTAACTAGGACAGCGGGGACCCAAATTGAATGGTGTTTAGGTTAAAATATGAGCCTCTCTTCTTTGCTTCTACCTCTTTTCGGCAGGCCGGCATGTTCTTCAGCCTCATATGTTGTGCATTATTCTCACATTCCCAGCTACACTGTGAGCTCGTGCTTGATCTGGGGAACTTTCAAACAGAAACGCGTCGAAGATTTTTTCTAACTACACGTGTATTAACTGAGTGCGGGAGTTTTACCCTGACCTGATCGTGCGCCCTAAACGAACAACTGTCTCCCCCGTCGTACAGATCATGACACGAAGCGTCACTGGGGATTACTGCCTGTTTCGCAGAATATCCCTGCCTTTGAACAGTAAAATTGTACAGCATGACGCGCCATGCTCCAAGGGTAGTAACCTGCTAGCTGGGTGCCGTCAAAGAGACAATAGAGAGAACCAAAGTTATTTGAGCCTGTTTTAGCAAATTACAATTCTACATACCAACCGCCCTGATGGCGGCTGATCGGCTATGGTGTTGTGCTGCTAAGCCCGAGGTCGCGGGATGAAATCCCGGACGCGGCTGCGGCATTTCGATGGGGGTGAAATCCAAAAACCCCCGTGTTCCGTGCATTGGGGGCACGTTAAAGACGCCAAGTGCTCAAAATTATCCGGGAGTCCCCCTATACGGCGTGCCTCGTAATCAAATCGTGGTTTTAGCAGTACAACCCCAGAATATAATTTTTTTAGAGTGCAGCTCTTAGGGGCCCATTCGTGCGGCGAGCGTCGGCGGCGTAACTGAGTGAACGAGCACAGCGAAAGATGAAAGGGAACGCAGAGCGTAGCGGCGGATGAAAGACGTGAGGAAGAAAGCGGAGAGGAGGGTGAAGCGGAACCGTGACGTGGAAAGCGGAGGAGGGTATGGCGAAAGCGTGAGTAGAACAGCATAGTGTGGTGACGATGGCTACGAGATGGCGCCATAGTAGTGCGCGTCGTCTGTTCTCCGATGACGCCACCGATACCATATATGGACACAAAGCGCTGCATGAGCGGAGGCCGCCGCAGGGCAGCTGCTGCGAATCGCGCCCACGCGTCACTCGCGAGCTGGACCTCGCAAGTCTCCGGATTAGCGAGGCAGTCGCGTCACACTTCCCTCTGTTTGCAACGTGCCGCACGAGACATTGTCCGCGCCAGCCAATATATCGCGAATAGAATACACGCATAGAGCAGCGCTGAAATTTCGCATTGGGGAGGATCGCAGCCGTCGGTGAATTTTTAACCTTTCTAGAATACCAAAAAGGCCACTCTGATCGTGAAAGGTATATCGGCTGGCAAGAATAAGATCGAAAACTAAGCAAGGGGGGTGACGCCACCTCGAAACTTTCGCAAATGTGCGCCTTGACGTCATGTCCATATTGACGGCGTCTACTCGTGCCTCATTAATTTGTTATTGGTAAAAATTGACTTATTTGTACTCTAAAGGAGCCAAAGATCGAACTTGTGATGAACCATAAGGGTACAATGACGTTATATATATATATATATATATATATAATAATAATATATATATATATATATATATATATATATATATCTTGGAGATCGCAGGGAGCGCTCTTCGTGGGCCTCTTCGATTATCCGTCCCTGACCGTCGCGGACTGTCCTAGATGCTGCATACGCAACGCTCATTGGCTGCAAGCAATGCCTCGGACAGTCTGGGACTATCAGGGACGGATAATCGAAGAGGCCCAGTGCGTGTGTGTGAGTGTGTGTGTGTGTGTGTGTGTACCTTGAAATCCGTAACGTCATAATGACTTACCAGCGCTAAAATTTCACCATTTTTTGCTCTTCCTATAATCAGCCTATTACAGCGAGTTAATGAAAATGTACTTTTCAAACAATGCTTTTGTCGGTAAAACTAATTTAGTGTTTCTCTTTAGCGTCCCTTTATTATTCCTCCTATATGAGCGGTCATAAAAGTGGCTCACTACGGCAGCCTGTGAGAAAAGCTCTACTTCTTCACTTCCGTCAAAAAGAGAGCAAGAGAGAGATTGGCGGGAAGAAGGCTGGCGAGTGCGGTGGGGGAATAGGGGTGTTGCTTCGGACAGGGCCGCACTAGGCAGGCAGAGCTCTCGGCTCTTCTTATCCGAGAGTGCTGGCGAAGGGAGCAGAAGTGGGGATAGGGGGTGAGTGGCGGAATAGGGAATCGTCCGGTGACCTGAGCACTCCACGGGAGAACACGGAGAAAAAGAGTAGGCAGGCATAAAGATAAGCGCAGTAGCTCCCTCAGGACTTTCTGGAGGCGACGTTTTCAAATGGTCATGGACTGAACAACAGAATACCGAGCAAAATAATGCTAGGAGTGGATAAAGGTAGTTAAAAGAATATAAAAAGAAAGATGAAGGGAGTAGCAATAAGAAACGTAGGGAAAGAAAGGCACAGGATTCACAGCCCTTAGCTAGGTGTCTCTAAGCTAGCCATGGCGAATTCTTGGATTCACCACGCCAGTCCTTCTTTGTATTTTTTTTCTCGACCGGGCAGATATATAATCGCCCCAAAAAAAGAAAAAAAAAAGTTGGGGATGGAAAGGCTAGCGTGGATGGCCCCAAAGAGTCCATTTTCTCTGGGTGTTTCCGTTCTGCGGGAAAAAGAGAAAACAGGGGGTAAATGACGGCAGAGAAAGTAAAAGCCCGTCTCGCGTGGTGGTCGTTACTGTTCTTTCTCGGCGTTACTTTTTTTTCCCATCCCATCCGTTCCTTTCCTCCTTGAGGAGCGCTTCGCGCCGCGACGCCCAAGTAAACAAGCAGAATGACGGAGCACGGTGCCCAGTCACCTCCCGCGTGGCACTTCCTGCACGTGCGCCTGCCCTTTCACCTCCGCGCAACTCGAAGAGTTGCCAGAAAACTGAAAAGTGAGCGTATACGCCCGACAGAAGGAGACAGAAGAGTGCAAGCTGAGGCGACCTCTGGTTCCTTCTCCTCGCTGCCTATAGTGCAGATGCTGATGCTATACTGCTGCTGCTGCCCGCCTCTGTCATCGCTGCTGCCGGCGGTGCTTCTTTTGAAATGTTCGATTTTGAAACGCTCGCCTCCTTATATCTGCCTCGACGTGTTATTTCTGCGCCGACCCCCGCCCGTCCTCCACTCTACTTATTCGGCTGTCTGCCGCCCTTGCCCAGTAGGAAATGAAACTGCACATTGTACCCTGCAGGGTGGAAGACCCGTAGTGGAGAAGACGTTCGCCTCCAACTGGATCCCCGCTCCTTTTATTCCATCCGAACCCTCGACAGCACCTTTGAGAGAGTTTATAGACTTTTCTTTCTACTCTGTCTTCCTCGCCTCGCACGTCGCTGGCTCCGTGGCAATCCGGCGAGAGGTACAAAAGGGCTGGGTTGGTGAGCCAATAAAGTTAGCCCTGACACCGGCCGTCACACCTCGGCGGGCCGACAAAGGCAAGCGTCATATGCGCTCGTAGAAATGTGTCCTTTGTCGACGGCATACGAAAAGGCAGGTGAGTAATAAGGAGTTAACCGAGGATTCTTGGCAGCTTCATTACAAACGCAACTAGATGGCTCTTTGCAAGTTTAGTTTTAGAAGAAGAAAAAAAGTAAGAAGGGTCGTATATTCGGAAGATAAATATTCACACTCTGCTAAAGGAGATGGTTAAGGCTTCGGGCCCAAGTATACGTATGAAAGGTTTGCGAAAGGTTGCCCGTATGCAAAACGGAGTTTATAATTGAAACAAGCTTGCGTTGTAACTTGAGGTTCATATACCGCTGGACAAAAGCAGTTGGCGCGTGTGTGATGCATATGGCTAAGCGTCCTGTGTGCGCGAAAGCACGCGTTCTGCTTGGTTTTGAATTACAGGTAACAAGGACGGCTACCGACAGCGTATTAGGTTTTTTTCTGTGCCCACTTAACACGGACACACGTCTTTCCATAGATAAAAAATAACGAACTGATTGCATCCATCACTCGACCATGAATGTGGAAAAGTGCGGAAATGCCGTATGTACAACAAAATGAGGAAAGACCAGTCTCCGAGCACACGGATAACTTTAACCGTGTACTCCATCTCCTTTCTCGCGTTATCTTTCTCGGGTCATATTACTATACAAATGCTTGGGGATAAGGCTCCCTCATTATCCGCCATCGCCTTGACATAGCGTACATATACGATACGATTCGCCTGAAATGCATCGGCAGGGCACAAACACCGCTAATTCTGAGGTCGCTTTCTCACCAAAGACAAACAACAACAACAACAACAACAACAACAAAACATCTGATTTCATTTAGAAAGCAGCCATTTGTATTTGGAATGATCTGGATTTCTCTATTGGATCTTGGTGTGCTTTGAAACGCCTTAAAGTTATGCGTGTTCGAGTGTGATTGCCCACATTATAGGCACGATCGACACAGGTTGCTCTTACTCGGCTTAACCATTGTCAGAAGTGAACTATGGTTTCACGTTGGCTCGTTTAGTCTCCCAGAGCCGTGTGTGTGCGTGCATCGACGACGCTTTTTTTGTCCTGTTTCGTGTGCGCTGTGCCTAAAGATGGACCATCCAGGCCTCACTTAACAATAAAGAAGTACGGGCCTGTACTCCAGGCTCTGAGTAGACCTGCGCGATCAGTTCTTCGGCTCTTCTCTGTGTCCTCAGGCCATCTTATTCATCTTTCCTTCTTCTTCCAGAACAGAGTAGCTGGCTAGACGTATGAGCCTCAGGCCGATCTATTGGCCCTTCTTATTAACATTTCTCTCTCTCGCAAGTTGTTGCTCAGAGTAGTTACGATAGCGGGAAAGGTCGGGGCAGGTAATTTATTCATTAAAAAAGCAGAAATAAGGAAGTGCTTGCTTTGCGCAATGTTCCGGCAATTTACGGTTCTTTCTGTACCTAGATTATCCACAACCGTTTTTTTCCCCTGGATTTTCGTCGTTTCCTCCACCGATATCGTCACCGTTGCAGTATTCCTTAATGCTCACTGGGGCGAAAAATTGCTCGAGAATAGAGCCCTCACTACCCTCAATTCATAACCAGCAGTTCTGGGAGATATCCGTTTCTCTGATCATGGAAGCAAAAAACCGCTGAGTGCTCAGGCGCGACTTATTTGTTTGGCTTCCACGCTCCGTTGCATCGTTGTCGTAATAAATTCTGGCTTTATCTTTGGTGGTTCAGAGAAACTTGTCATTCCTGAAATAAAGATCTAAAACGAGTATATTTGCTAACATAACGTCAATCACGAGACCCGCCATTTTTTTCAGCTATTCATATTATTAATTGAATGCGTACATTACCTGTTTTGAGAAAACTAAACAATGAAAGAGATAAACCTCAAGTTTAAGCGAAACGTAAAATGTAGTACAAAAACAGAATTACGAGTGACCTATTGTACTGTATACATCGTTAATGAAATCACAAAGGACAAACAGCAGAGAGCGCGGCAACAGTTGCCTCATAGTTAGTTACTCTTAGTACTGTTGTGTAGTTATATAGTTAGACTGATTGACGGACAGACAGAAGCAAAATTTCTTTCAATTATCTATGACGGCGGGATCTTCTTAAATAACATCAAATGTTCGACTGTATTGCAGCTGTATATATATAAATGGAACTGGCCTAGGCCGGAGCTAACGAGTGAAGCATCAACGCAAGAAGCATGGCGAGAAAGCCGACTCTGCTAATGGATCTCCTCGACGTTGAAATAAGCTAACCCTCGCCGAGAGCACGAACACTGAGGCCACTCAGCCCCCCCCCAAAAAAAGGAAAGGACAAAAGAGAGTGATTGCCCAACTGAATCAAGGACTTTTCTTGCGCAGACAGCCTCAACCAAGAACAGAGACAAGCGGCCATAGCAGAAGTTATTTACGCAGCAAACACACATACGCAAAATGGGGCAATGCGGGCTTTCAGTTATGTTGAATTCCAATGGTAGATCCAGATCAAGTATTTCTGCTCTGTGTGGAGCAAGTCTATTCCAATGGCAGAATGGGAGCGTGAGTTGTGTGTTCCAATGGCAGATTGGGACTAGCCGCCGATTCCGGATCGCTCTGTGGAGCAAAAATATCTGCTCCGCCGAAATCGGCAGATTTCACCGGAAGTCCGCGTGACGTATTTCCTTCACCCGCCTCTGCTTCCTGTCATGGTCGCCTGTTTCCGGTCGCGGGCAGTAGACATGGAAAACATGGACCGCATGGATGCTGCGACGCGCCGTGCGCTTTTGTTCATGCTACTAGATAGTGACAGCTCCGACTCGGACACAGTCCAGTGATGATTCTACCGACACCGACAGTGAATGTGACGCTGCTGTGTGTCAACGGGCGTTTGATGTGATGTTTCGCCTGCCTGCAAAGAGGCCTGAAGTGATTGGGTTCGTCGAGGATGTCGTTCGGCGATACTCGGACGACGAGGTACCGTACAGCCCAAGGTGGTACTAGCGCGCCAACACGTGCGATGCTCGCGCGAAATACCAGAAGGAAAACAAACCCAGAGAATGCTGGGACGATGCACATGAATGGATGGATGCTATAAGCATCTCCTTTGAAGCGGTGTGGTGGGCTGCGCCACCAAGTTGTTGTTCTCCTCTCTATTTTACCTCTAGCTCAGCGCCCTCTCAATTCATTTCCCTGTACTAAGTGCCCCCGCGGGAGCGCATGCATTCCATTCGCAGATTTGGTGTGAGCTGGTGGGAGCGATCCGAGTCGGAGCGACGCGCTCCATTCGTGATCTGGCCGAGCGCTCGCGATCTGCCATTGGAATTCAACATTACTTCAGTATCGGATGCCATCTGCGCGTTAATAAACTGACAGAGAGTAAATGCATCAGGAACACGGCATCAACGTAGCCAAGTAATAATTAAAATAATGATGAAATTGGTGTTTATTGTTGCTAAATGTAGACCCGTGAAGAACCAGCAAATTGCCAACACAAGCTCGAGCAGATGTAAATTAATGACAAGGTTTCTTGCATTCGAATTCATGCAACTCGCCATAACATTTGACGTAATAGTAATGTTGTCCCTTTCATGACAGACATTGGTATAAAACCTGCGGCCAAATTCCCAAAGCTTTTCACTCCTAAGTGTTCTCTTCTATCGGCCGTCCGCCTATGCTAATAATATGTCCGATATCATGATTAGCTGGCATTTGCTTTTACAAAAACCTTAGCATAGGCGCTTCCTTATTAATAATAATAATTATTATTATTATTATTATTATTATTATTATTATTATTATTATTATTATTATTATTATTATTATTATTATTATTATTATTATTATTATTATTATTCCTTCCCTATCCTGCGGCCCTGATGGCATCCCCTCCGCAGTTTTAAAAGCTTACGGCAGTATATTTGTACCAGTATTGACATCAACATTTAATAACTCTCTGAATACTTCCACTTTCCCTTGCATCTGGAAAACTGCTCGTGTTTCTCCTGTATTTAGGTATGGCTGTAAAACCGATGTCTCAAATTATCGCCCGATTTCTCTTCTCTGTGTCAGGTCTAAGATTTTTTGAGCTTGCTCTTCACAACATATTGTCTTTTACTGTGAAGAACGCATTGATCCCGAATCAGCATGGATTCCTCACCGGCCGCTCCGTTATCACAAATCTCACAAGTTTCATGACACAGATCTCCTCGCCGGTACTCCAAAGGGGGCGAGTTGACACCATTTATTGTGACCTCAGCAAAGCTTTTGATGTGGTCAGCCACTCACTGCTTCTGATCAAGCTTACATACTTTGGTGTTGAATCGTCAATTGTAAATCTCTTGCGGAGTTATCGTATTGATAGATAATGTTATGTTAACGTCAATGGCCAAACGTCTTCTTCTTACGTGGCAACTAGCGGCGTCCTTCAGGGATAAGTATTGCCACCATTCCTTTTTAAAATTCTTATTAATGACATTCTTTCCACCATTCGGCATTCTTCATCCCTTCTATATGCCGATGACATAAAGATTTTTAGGCAATTTACACTGTTGATGACTGTCGCATGCTGCAGTCTGACCTGCTATCTTTTTCTAAATGGTGCAGAGATAATAACCTAACCTTGAATGCTGCTAAGACCAAAGTCATGACTTAAGTTCACCCGCAAAACAGCAAGCATTTCTTTTTTTTTTATTCGGTAGATTCTGCGCCATTGTGTAGGGTCCGTGAGATCAATCATCTCGGTGTACTTTTTGATACAACCTTACACTTTTCAGGAAAGCTCACACTGAACGCGTTGCAATGCGGGTTATGCGCACTCTTGGCTCTGTTTGCAGACTATCGAGAGAATTCAATTCCCCTACACCGTTCCGCAAGTTGTACACAACAATCTGTCTTCCTCAACTCGAATATGCGTCGGTCGTCTGGATCGGCATCTCTAGATCCAACAGCGACATTATAGATTGGGTCCAGAAAATGTTTCTAAGCGTATATCATCACCGCTTTACTAACACGGACGCTGGACCTTGCTCTAGCACTGTCGGGTTATTGTAATTGTCCTTACTTCGCTGCCGACGTAATCGTGCTGACCTTCTGTTTCTTTTCAAACTCCTTCACGGTATCATCGTGTGTCCCGAACTCCTCAGATGTATCATGTTTCGTATTCCGCGCATGTTCACCAGAGAACACATACCTTTCCATGTTGCTGCCTGTCACCACCAACACTCAACCGTCCACAGAATACAGAGTCTTTATAACTGCCACTTTCATGACCTTGATATATTGCACAACTCGCTGTCATTATTCTGTTCTTAGCTTTGCGTTGTCTCTCAGCTTCACATATTGTTCAACTTCCCTTCTCCTTTTCCTTATGTATGCATTTTGCGCCTTGTTGTATGTACACTTTTCTTTTCAAGACTTAATTTTTATTAATTTTTTTACTAATATTCCTCTGCAGTATTTCTTTTTCTATGTATACGTGCGCCAGTACCTAGACCTCATGGTTGTTCCTGGGGCACGATAAATAAATGATTTATTGATTATTATTATTTTAATTGTTATCATTTTTTGGTAATATTGAGTCTGTAAATTACGAATAGAAACAGAAGTCGTAAACTCTCACTGGCTTGGTTGCATTTAGTTAGAGGTAACTTCAGCAATAAATTAGGTACAAAAAGACGCTTAACCTTGCACTCGCCCGCGCAACGCTTGAAACAGCGAAGCTGGGTGATCGTCGCCCAGCAATTTCCGGAAGTGCACGCGAACTTTTCGTCTTATTACTCATGATGACGATAATTTCTTTTCGCGCGTCTCGGACTTACGGCCGTCACTGCGCGTTGCATAGCGCAGCTTGCAGCACCCATACCGCGTTCCAATGCCGACGTTCCAGGAGACCCGCTCCGTGAATGCGTCTCTCTCTTGCTCTCATGGCGCGCAAAATCTCTTCACCTCGCAGAGCACGAGCGTACGAACGCGCCAGCTGTGGACGAAGACGACGACGTCTCGAACGCAATCACGTGGTTCGCATAAACGCACGTCCTGCAAGCGTGGCTGTATAGCCTAGTGGTTACGACGCTCGCTTTGTACGCGGGTTGAAATCCCGCCTCGGCAAGAAAGTTTCCTTTCTTTCTTAGTAGTTTCTTGATACGCACCACAAATTACGGCTGGTTTAAACAGCTTGGCTGTTAAAAAGGTCCAATGATTTAGAATTGCAAAGTACGAATCTATTTCTTCTTTCTTAGCCCGAGCAAAACGTAGCTAACTCTGTCATTTTTGAAGTTTCTGGAACGCGCACAAGACAGTGCACCCAATTTGAAGTCAATAAAAATATGTATGTGGTGCGCACGTCACAAATGAGTGTAATGATACGTCGAACTGCCTGGGCAGGAAAAAAAAATCTGAAAAAAGATAGTGTTGCAATTTTTGTAAATGAAGGAACAATGCAGCAATCTTTAAAAAAAAGGAAGAGATTGAAATAAGGGATATTATGTTAGTTTAAAGAGCCATAGCACTAATGAGAACCAGGGACGATAATCTATTTCATTAGGTAAAAATAACTGACATTGGCTTTATTGAGGGAGAACCAGCGACATCTATACTTAAGAGAAATCACCCGCCGTGGTTGCTCAGTGGCTATGGTGTTGGGCTGCTGAGCACGAGGTCGCGGGATCGAATCCCGGCCACGGCGGCCGCATTTCGATGGGGGCGAAATGCGAAAACACCCGTGTACTTAGATTTAGGTGCACGTTAAAGAACCCCAGGTGGTCCAAATTTCCGGAGTCCTCCACTACGGCGTGCCTCATAATCAGAACTGGTTTTGGCACGTAAAACCCCATAATTTAACTTAAGAGAAATCTGTATCCATGATTTAATCAGTCGTGATAACACGCTAAGACCCTAGCATGTTGCCCTGCAGAAACTAAAAAGGAAAAAAAATAACTAAGATAAGAGTAAAGGCAACCTACAGCTAATGTTTCGTCGGCTCCAATGTGTCCGAGCTCCGTCGACAAAGAAGTTACTGATATCGCGTACTCACAGAAAATGCGATCAAGGCGTGATTCACTTAGGCGAAGCCAAAGCGTTCACTTATTTTAATTCATAAACGAAACGCGAGACACTTAGGTGTTGTAAGCATAGGTAAACTGATATTCAGTGCCGTGCTACTTTTTTGTCGGTCCTGCGAATAAAGTGCACTTTATATTTTACGTAGGGCGTTCAGGGCTACATGAGGTTTTCGCACATTTCGTTGGCCCACAAGGCAGAAAATGCACATTTATGCTTCTAGAGGGCGACTGGTCTGTGCGAACATATTTGACTGCATAGCATCACCAGTGCTGGTGCACGTATTCACCGCGTGTTCCCCTCCCCTCTACCATCACCGTAATCATCATCATAATTTATTACTCTCTTAAAGGCATCTGCTTGGGGTATTTCATAAGAGGGAGGGGGGATGTTACATATCCAGAATGCTCTAGAATTGCTGCGCGATACACATACACACCACACAAAAACCGTTAGAAGGTATGCGATGAATAAAAAATAGTGCAAAAATAGTAGTATAAAAAAACTAGTCTATTCCCCTTCCTTGTCCCCTCCCCATGCGTAGGGTAGCCAGAGGCATTTCTAGCTAACGCCCCCGCCTTCTCTCTTTGTTGTCTCTCTCCAATCAATTTTAAAATTGTATATATATGGGGTTATAGTGCCAAAATCAAATTATTTTACCAGTTTCAATCTCGAAAACGTATATTAACTTAACCCAACTGGGCAAGACAGTGACATGAAAGGTTACGCTACCCCATTCGCAATATCGCGATCAATACCTTAATTACATTTTCTTTCAAATCGCTCCGCACTTCGTGATGTTTCTAGATTTGCAAACTCAACGTCATCTCTACCACCGCCTAAAAGATAAAGCACCGAAATTGCCAGTGCAGACGTTTTCGCTCCCAGGCAAACAAAAGCTTGCCTTTCGTCAGCAAGATTGTCTATAACCAAAGTCCCGTGGCTGCATTCCCCAGTATGATTATCACGGCTCCGAGAGGCGGGAGATTTCGCTGCGTAAACTTTATAAAACCACCCCGCTTAACAACTGCTAGGAATTTCGCGACGTCAAATCTGCCGCCACAGGGCGAACCTTCATGCATATTAACAAGACCCCGAATGCGCCCCCATCGAAAGTGACGTTTCCGCGCCAGTGCAGTTTTGTGCCAGGAAGTTTGATAACGTGCATCGACGTCTTCTGCTTGGAGTAAATGAAGATATAGGTGGGCGACATACCGGAACGGCTGACAGCGGCGACACATGAAAAATTGTCTGCGGGTGCAACTTCAAGGACAATGAAGTTCGCGCGCAGTCAGTGAAGCAGGCACTCTACATATAGCGAGCCGAAGACGTTCTATCCAAGCACAATGTTCTCCACGCCAGTAGATCAAGCAATTGTTCTACGAGTTGCATTGGGGAGCGCGTTGATTAGAGGCAGAAATGCTAGAGCCGGGTTTTCTCATGTTTTCATGCAGACAGTGCAGGAAAGCAATGGATCGGTTCTTTCGAGGGAAAGTTTAATTAAAGCCGCTATTGCACTATTAGTACTTATATTTTGTGCTTGCTGTTATCGTATTTCTAAATGCGCAAATTGTGTTGGGCGAGTGCATTTAGGAGCGAATTTTGCTGGCCCATTTGGAACGTTACCTTAAACTTGGGGCGTCACTTGTCACGTTTTTATAGCATACTGACAGCATGGAAAGACACATGTGTGAAGCCCATGTGGTCGCTTCGGTTTCTTTGCTCTTTATGCAATAGTTTATGCACTTTATGCACTCTCCCGCTGTGCTCCGCATTCGCTCTTTCTTCCGCTGCGCTCGTTCGCTCGGTAACGCCGACGCTCGCCGCAGAAACGGGCGTCTAAGAACTGCGCTCTAAAAGCGCGCGTAGAACAATGTGGCAACAACTGCAAACGCTACGACTCAATGTACCAAACGAGCGAAGCCCGTGTGCGTGTGCGTGTGAGTATGAGTGTGTGCGTGTGTGTGTGCGTGTGTTTCGTCGGGTGCTCTACGTCCAAGGCCTGTAGTATGACGCACCAAGCCCAAAGTGCAACCATAATGCCTTATTTTTACCCTCTGCATTAGAGGACAAGTTTTCTTATTTCATTTCGCGCAGTATGCAATGCATTTTTGTTAAATTGAACAGCGTTAAATTTTTATTTCCTGGCAAGGCAACATATCCAAAGTCTAATAAAAAAAAAGACCATGACCTTCTCAAGAATTCAACCTATAATTGCGAACAAGTTGAAGGAGTCTCTGAAAAGACCACAAGCTTTTGCGATTCCTTCGGCTGTGAACTTATTTACGGCGACAGCAGTATTCATAACCAAGTGAAGAGCCGATACTTTTTTCGATTATCGGCTTCCTTCTCAAGTATTTGGGAACACCCACTATAAGGAACTCGACAAGAATACAATGGTTTTAAAGTGGTTTGTAGGGAGAGGTGTGGCCGTTTAGCTTATCAAATTCAAGTAAGGGTTTGAAAAAAAAACCATATATTTATTGTAGTATTTATAACGGCAATAATAGAATGGATTGGATGAATAAGTTCTGACTTTTTCTTCCCTGTGATGTGCACAATTTCCTTTAAAGAAATAAATTATGGGTTTTTTGTGCCAAAACCACGATCTGATTATGAAGCACGCCGTAGTGGGGGACTGCGGAAATTTGGTCCACCTGGGGTTCATTAACGTGCACCTAAATCTAAGTACACTGGTGTTTTCGCATTTCGCCCCCATTGAAATGCGGCCGCCGTGGCCGGGATTCGATCCGGCGACCTCGTGCTTAGCAGCCCAACAAAATAGCCACTAAGCAACCGCGGCGGGTAATTTCCTTTTTTTATGTCATGTTAATGTATGTTGGTGAATTTGAACTGCGCAAATGGACATACTATAGCACTCTCAGGCTCCCCCTGTCTAAGTCTGCGAGATATGTTTAGTTAAATTGCGTAGCTTTATGGAACTTTTGTTTGCAACTTTTTGAAGAAAGCTTACGGTATTTCGAATTTTCGTTTTTTTTTTGTTTGGAAGCGATTCTGCATTTTAGTATTTAAATATATTTGGTTCAAATAATCTTGGTACATCACGTTCATTTTTATTTGTTTTTATGTGAAACAGTCCCATTTGTTCGTTTCCGTGGTTCAGTAGGACAGCGTGCAAGCGCCTACCTGTTCAACGTGACTGCAGCGTGGCATATGAGATGACCTTCAGATGGCTTCAAGCTGGCTTCAAGCGTGGCTTGAGATGACCTTGCACCATTTTTAAAATACGTTTTTTTTTTGTTCATAAATATTGAGGCCACATGTGAGGAGAGATTAGCTGGCTTAAAGGCTTCATGCTTTTCTGGCTCAATGACTCGTTTTGAAGGTCCCACCTGCGGTTTCTTCAACACGGAGACCAGAACTTCTACAACAACTGATGTCACGAGCGAACTGATGCAGTGCCACCCACGAGATTTGAGCGATTTTATTTTCCCAGTACACTTGCAGTGCTACTGTATGAGGCACTTGGCGACTGTGAATCCTGTGAGCTATAGCATAAACTATGTGGCGTCGTCGTTGCGACGGTCGTGTTTATATTGACTTTGTCGATACTTTAGACGTTGTTTTCCACCAACCACCTTATTGTCGGCGCATCATCTATTGTGGGCATGACTCATAATTGAAGCTTATAATCAGCATTGTCATGCGTATACCTCATTTGTGTCGCCAGCGCTGCTTTAACGAGCATGACGACCAAGAATTGCACGCAGTCACCGGCATCATGCCAGGAAAAATTCCTATGTGATGCACATAATGAAATCGTGGTCCACTGACATGGGTTCAAATCTCAATGGAGGCGGTTGTGGAGAAGTTTTCTTTTTATTCACGCTGTGGCACTGACAAAGCTGGGCATGGAGAGTTGACCTGACGGCGACAAAAATCTTTGTTGTTTGTCGTTGATGACAAAAACCGTCGTCGTCAGCGTAGCAGAATTGGACGTGATGAACGTACAAAGCTAACCCAATTTCGAGCCCTTGACGGCTGTCGCAGTAAAAGTTGCTCATCTTCCATCGCGGTCGGCTGAAAATTGCTTCTACTTGCTCGCTGGTGTTAGCCTTTGCATGAGCATGATGCAATAAAAGCAGTCACTTTGGAGGTGCACTTATATCGGCGACACAATCTTGGTGAGCAACGGCTAGCAGCGCACAAAAAGAAGGCGACGTCGTGTCAGCCGATGAAATCTTAAGTGAGAAAGCCTGAAAAAGCCGAAGTGCCTTAGTGAGGTCTCTGAGTAGAAAATATCCTGTTAGGGCGAGCTACCGTGAAACCGGCGCGAAAATAGTGACGGCAAGGTTAGATGGCTGAGCGAAAATAAGTGTTGGCCACGGAATCGGAGACGTGCGTAAATGTGCCTGCTATTGTGCGTGTGCGTGTGTGGGTGTATGAGAGAGAGAGAGAGAGGAAACAAGAGAGGGAGCATCTTTGGCACAAACAGGAAGATTCGAAACTTGAGTAACACCTCAGGTAGGCCACAATATTAAGCGAAGCATTCCAGTGCAGGGCAACATACCTGTCCTCTCATTCGCTCTCTCTCTACACGGACATAGCGCCAGTGTTTTCTTCAACAGAAACGTCACTGGAAAGTCTTTCGAGAGGCTGTTTTGTCGCCCTACAAAACAATTGGAGATTATTGATGGACAACTTATGGCATGATTGCCTGATAACATTTCCAGAACCCGATTCAGCCTCATTGCTTTGCCAAAGATTCACTTCATCCATGATGGCAACTGGCAGCTTTTGCTGCAGTGGGCTAATAAACAATGTGCTAGTTGAGTTTGATCACAGAATAGAGAAAAGGTAAAAATAGAAACTAGAAGCTGAATGGCTGGAAGAGAATAAAGCACACCCATGTGCTCTCGAAGTGAAAAGCGCAGGGAGCTCAAAGGCGTCTGTGCATATGTCAGTTCACCCGTGGAATTTGAGCGTTGTCTTCCGTTTAATTCTTTCATAAGGTTTCAAGTGAAAATAATTCATCATCAAGGAACAACATGAATAAGATCTACCTTGACCATGACTCCACGCTGTATTGAGACAAAAAAAAAAGAAATGGCAAAAACAATTTTACCGACGATTGCGATACCCTGTAATGCGAAATTTTAGCGCAGCTGTATTAGTGTTTTCATTTCGCGATATATTGAGTGTCGCGGACAAGCACTCTCGTACCGCACGTTGCAACGGAGCGAAGTGGAGCGCAACTGCTTCACAAATCGGGGTATCGCGAGGCAGCGCGTGGGTGACGCCTGGGCGCGATTCACAGCATCCACCGCAGACAGACCTCCACGTATGCAGCGCTTTGTTTTCATATGTGCTATCGTTATCGTCATCAGCGAACACACGACGCGCGCTACTCTGGGGCCATCTCGTAACCATCGTCGCCACAGAGCCATCTTGCGCGGCACTACGCCGATCTCACGCTTTCGCCATACCCTCCTCCTCCGCTTTCCTCCTCGCAATTTCTTCACTATCGCCGTCTTTGATCTCCCGCTTGCACTCCGAGTTCGCATTCATCCTCCGCTGTGCTCGTTCACTCGCTTACGCCGAGGACTACGACGCTCACCGCCAGAACGGGCGCCTAGGAGCTGCACTCTAAAACATAAAAAGTGGCTTTGCCACACTAAGGATATTTTGTGTAAGGAAGACCATTTAGTATTCTTTCTTGTCTTGAGAACGATGTATTTACATGTTTCAAGCGCTTACTTACATGTGCGAGGAACACATTTTGCATATGCTATTAGTAATCTTCGTTACGAACAAAAATAAAAAAAAACCAGTGCACACGGAATAGTATTAAATATGCACTCTCTGCATCTTTGGGAGACTGTACCATTAATGTATCACTGAGATAGCGGGTACCAACACGGCACGGGGTTTTTTGTTTCTTGCTGCACAGCGCGCAGTTCGCACGCTGTATACTGAACAGCGATTATTGTGCGAGTGTTCAGACATGAGGAACTCGCGTGAAACGCTGGGCTCATCGACGTCATTGCAAGCGATGGAAGGTAGCGCAACATACTTGGAAACGTGACTGTAAAACTTATCGGGATTATAAAGACAGATCACATTTGCATCAAAATCCCTTAGAAAAGCTGCTCAGGATGAGCCAAATATACTCAGGTCGAATAAAAGGCTATGCCAGGCACAACAATTGAGTGCTACGACAATGTGAAGAAAGCTTCACAAAGCCGTTAGGTTACCGTCGGTGCACTTTATCCGTTGTAGTGTGACAAAGGTGCCTATTTCTGCTTTAAAAGCAATTTTTTTGCAAGCCTCGCCGGTTCTTCGTGACCATGGCTGTTACTTGGCCAAATAGACCAACCAATCACAGTGGAGGACGTGCTCGACATTGCCGCTGGATTTCTTGCACCACCACCAAACGGCGCTCACATTCGTGCCTTCGCGGCAGCGGCATTGTACTAGCCTCTTTACAATGCTTGAATAAAGCCTCCCGTGCCACTTTGTGTGAACGTTCAATGAACACAAATTCGTATTTAGACTCTCTATGCACTCACGCAAAGCTTCACTGTATATGGATTCGAATTCGTTGGATCTCTGTATTTTTTAAATGCTTAAGTATTTCTGCACCTAACCAACGAGGAAAACCATCAGCCTGTCACTTAAGACGAATCACTATAAAGAAATTATTGTACTACTGTACAAAACAAAATAAATACAAAAGGAAAGAACGTTGGCGGTGGTGAATTTCGAACCTACGACCCCACGCTCAGAAGCGGAGTGCCTTATCCTTTTGGGCTAAGCACCAAGTTTTTTTTTTCTTTATTGCATTGAATTTTGAGCAGTGTCATGCAAAAATTAGTTAAATTACATTTTGACACACATGAAAAGCAAATGCACACATGCTATACAGTTCAATAAAACTTCAAAAATCGGGTAAACACATGCGTCCAGATGCGAAATCCATTCAGGAATGGGCTCAAAGGTTCCGACCACATTACGCCCTTGAGCTGCCTGTTCTCGAAAGACAGACCTTGTCGAGCGAGGTGGCTCGGCATGTCTGTCGATCATGTGGCTTCTCCATAATGAACAGAGTTTTAGTAACATAAACAGATCATATCGTGCATTACTGATTGTATTTTTGAAAGGAACAACCGGATGCCGTAAGATGTGAGAGGAAGTTATTTTTTATAGTTCTTTGAAAAAATCCCCCAAAAATAAAATGCGTCATGACAAGGAATGAAGCAGTGTCTCTGGTTGGTTGCAAAGTCTACAATTTGCATTCCAGGGTACATATGATTCGTTTCCCATGAAGTCATGTTTTAACTGGCAAACATACACGCTTGCAGAAGGTGAATATATCTGAACCATATGAATGTGTTTTACCAGTGGTACAAATGAAATGTCAAAGGAGAACAGTTTCTATGACCATTTTGCTGCAACATTGGGTTATGGTGGTATTACAGTTATCTCTAGGACCACATGTAGAGCCAACTTGGAGCACTGCAGACATCAGGAAAATTCCAATTTGGGGAAGATTTAATGCAACACGCGCCACATTCCCGATGCGTTTGTGGTGGCGGGATGCGCCTTCTGCTGGGGCGTTGCCTTCACCAAAATGTGTGTATTTCTCGTGCTATACGTGAATGCACGATGGTTAAAGTTAAACAAGCTCATGTAGCTATTATTTTCTTTTATTAATGTGGATCTGTCGGCACACACACGACGAACTGAGTAAATAAATTCCATTAACATTATTTTGTGCTCGAAAATAAAAAACATTTTGAGGAATGTACGTGAACTTTAGTTCCCAGCAACTGTCATAGCTAATATCTGTCTCATTCATTCGTTAAATGTACTGGCGCTAAGTATAAGGAACATGATAAGGAATAAGTTAATTTCAAGAAATAAGTGACTGCGGATATTGCTAAACTTCAACACTGCCCCCTCTCCGTTCCTACCATTTTTGTTGTTTGCTCAACGAAAGAGCAATTCCCGTCTTCTTAGCTTTTATTTCGCAGTTTGCAGTAAAATCACAACAGAAATCTATATGAACCTGGACGTTTCTACGCTTAAGGAATACGAACAAATGAAATAGGCTATTTTTATGATTCGGCAGAGACGCGATGGCAATCTCTTTATCTGAGCACCTGAAGCTAAAAAGAAGAAAAAAGAGAGAGAATAAGGTAAGTATGAATTGCGACAGCGCAGATTGCATCCTTCAAGAAACCGCTCTCCAAAGAAGACCTGTTCGCTTCCAAAGATCAGCGGGAGAAAATGTCACAGCCTTATAGATATCAATGAAAAGCCTTCTTCAATCAGCGAAATATTTTCTCTGTTTCCTCCAGTCAAACCAACCGTAATGGCGGCCTATTTATATGATTTCGATTGTTCGTCCATGTAGTGGCTTGTGTTAGGATTCGCTCTGACAGGTCGTCCTTTATCGAGAGCCATGCCATGTGTGACCGACACCACTGACGCTGATACGCAACCTTTCTGCTGCCGTGCACAAAGCTGCCAAAGCCTTCGCTGCCACAGTAGGCACTAGCTGCTTCTAATGCTTCTAAGAGACAAAGTGGGTCTAAACTTTTGAGTAACAAGAGCTCAATTGCCGCACGGTTACTTTTTTTTTGTTCCGTCGGGGCTCTCTGTGTGTGATTGGTATTTTCTTCATTTTTATAGATCCTTTTTGCACTAGTCAAGAACAAATTCTATTGCTGTGTCGAATGAACTGTATCTGGCAACTACACTGTATTATAAGGGTGATTTCTGTCTCTCGTAAACTGACACATAAAAGGAGTGATGCAATAACTTTCGTTTTGCGAATGTTAAAAAAAAGGAAAAGAATCTGAACGCTTGTTTTTGTCGTATGCTAGTAAGGACTTGCTAACAAAGAGAAAAAAATCTATTCAGAAACCGGTGTACAACCTCTTGCATTTATAAGTACAGTTACACGGCAGAAACTCTGGCTGACGCAGTAGAGACTAACTCCTCCAAAGATACGAAATTTGTTAACACTCTTTACGAACGATAACGAGCTTAATTGCTTTGCGCTTATTTTTGCTCTATCGTATTCTCTATGCGTAAAAGGTATTTTCTTTGTTTCAGTATAGTCCTGATGCATTGATGCAGAAGAAATCCATTGCTGTGCTGAATCAATCTTTCCTAATAAATCAGAAAGGTAGCTTCTGATTGCGGTATGTTGACGCGTACAAAGTGTAATAAATAATTTTGATTTATTGAATGTAAAAAAACCGTTTGTGACGTTTGCCATATGCTTGTGAGGACTCGCTAACAAAGAGTGAAAAAGTATGCAAGAGCAGTAGACAACCTCGTGCATTTATAGGCGCACTTACATGAGATTCCGAACCGACGTTTCGGAGCGTGGATTGCGCACAGCACAGCTGAATGTCGCAAATGCCCGACAACCTGTTTCAGAGCGCGAACAATGCAGGCGATAATGCAGAGCATCTTTTTCTTGGTTTTGCATTCGAGTGGCTCACATTTGCCTCATACATCCATATCCATATTCGTATTTGAGGCTATCGCACTCTTTTCTTCTCCTAAAGATGACAGCACGGAAATTGGCGTCGCTGCCCAACAAACACGAAGAATTAATACGTGCCTTTACTGGCTTTCAGCAAGAAAGAACGCTGGGACGTTAACCAGGAGCACGTCCTGTCAACTACCTTCGGTTTCAGTTTTAGTTATACTTTATTTCAGTTTCACTTTCCATTTTCGTCACAAGTATGCGCTTCACAATCGTAAGCAAAAATACAATCGCAATCAAAAATACGACGAAGACAAAAAAAAAAAGAAAAGCCAGGAACTAAAGGTGTCTGCACTTGACCAGGTCCCTGTCCTCAATATACTCTACACCCGGGCTACAACGGTAGCATTGTATCAGCGTTTCAAAAGTAAAAAAAAAAGATTACGGAATACAAGTTTTCAGGAACTCTAGCAAAATCAACTGATCGCGACATAAAATACAAAATTAAAAATAAAATGCCTTTACCAAAAGGTAAAATGCGTTATTCGAGAGACATCGCAGAGGTAAACAGCATTCTAAAGGGCGTTTCAATTTAGCTGCACCAAATTTTTAAAAATTGCCTGTGGCAGATAGCACAACTATAATCCTTGATCTAAACGACTCGATGAGGCGACCATTGCTTCGACGAGAAATCGAAACACCAAATTGAATAAATAACCTAATTACGCTAATTAACTTTTAAATATTTATGTAATTAGTAACAAATATTAAAAGCAGGCAAAGAACACCCACAATTCACGGAAAGGCATAGGCTCCGCATAATGAATACCTAATTCAGGAAGCGCAGCAACAGGAAGTGGACCTGGAAAAGCCCTAACGGAGAAATAAGGAATGAAATAAATTTCATACTCTCTGCCTATCCCAGCATAGTGCAGGATGTAGAATTGTTAGGTAGGGTAAAGTACAGTGACCATAGGTTAGTGAGGTCTAGGATTTCGCTCAATTTGAAGAGAGAAAGAGTAAAATTAGTCAGGAAGAAACAGTCCAACCTAGACGCAGCAAGGGTAAAAGCAAACGAATTCACGCTCGTGCTCGCAAACAAATATGCAGCTTAAGAACAGGAAGATAAAGACAACATAGAGGTAATGAATGAAACCGTAACTAGGTTGCTCTCAGAAGCAGCAGTTGAAGTGGGAGGTAAGGCACCAAGGCAACCAATAGGTAAGCTCTCCCAAGTTACAAAGGACCTAAAAAAGAAACGACAATACATGAAAGCGTCAAACGCGAGAGATCAGATAGAATTCGCTGAACTGTCAAAACTGATCAACAAGAAGAAAGTAACGAATATTCGAAATTATAACGTGGAAAAGATTGAGGAAGCAGTAAATATTGGACGCAACATGAAATCAGTCAGAAGAAAACTTGGCATAGGACAAGGCAAGATGTATGCACTGAAAGATAAGCAGGGTAATATCATCAGAAATTTCGATGACATAGTAAAAGCAGCGGAATAATTCTATATTGACCTGTACAGTACCCAGAACAGCCAAGCTACTTTCATTCGAAGTAGTGATGCACAGGATACAGAGGCCCCTTCTATAAATAGCGATGAAGTTAGAAGGGCCTTGCAAGACATGACCAGGGGAAAATCTGCTGGAGAAGGTGGAATAACAGTCGACCTAATGAAAGATGGGGGAGATGTCATGCTTGAAAAGCTTGCAGCCCTTCATACTCAATGCCTCACAACTTCAAGTGTACCAGAGAGCTGGACGAACGCCAACATTATACTCATCCATAAGAAGGGAGACGTTAAAGAATTGAAGAATTATAGACCCATTAGCTTGCTTTCAGTATTGTATAAAATATTCACCAAGATAATTTCCAATAGAATCAGGGCGACACTTGACTTCAGCTAACCAAGAGAACAGGCTGGCTTCAGGAAGGCATATTCTACGATGGATCATATTCATGTCATCAATCAGGTAATCGAGAAATCTGCGGAGTACAATCATATGGCTTTCATAGATTATGAAAAGGCATTTGATTCAGTAGAGATACCAGCAGTCATACAGGCATTGCGTAATCAAGGAGTACAACAGGCATACGTGAATATCTTAGCAAATATCTACAAGGATTGGACAGCAACCATGGTTCTCCACAAGCAAAGTGGAAAGTTACCTATCAAGAAAGGGATCAGGCAAGGAGACACACTCTCTCCAATGCTATTCACTGCATGCTTAGAAGAAGTATTCAAGCTCTTAGACTGGAAAGGCTTAGGAGTGAGAATCAACGGCGAATATCTCAGCAACTTTCGATTTGCAGATGACATTGTCCTGTTCAGCAACAATGGAGACTAATTACAACAAATGATCGAGAAAGTGTAAGAACCTTAATCGAGAAAGTGTAAGAGTGGGGCTGAAGATTAGCGTGCACAAGACAAAGACAATGTTAAATAGCCTGGCAAGGAACAAGAATTCAGGATCGCCAGTCAGCCTCTAGAGTCTGTAAAGGAGTACGTTTATCTCAGGTCAATTACTCACAGGGGACCCTAATCATGAGAAAGAAATTACAGAAGAATAAAATTGGGTTGGAGTGCATACGGAAGGCACTACCAAATCCTGACTGGGAGCTTACCACTGTCGTTGAAAATAAAAGTGTACAATCACTGCATTCTACCGGTGCTAACATATGGGGCAGACACTTGGAGGTTAACAAGGCAGCTCGAGAAGTTAAGGGCCGCACAAAAAGCGACGGAACGAAAAAATGTTAGGCCTAACGTTAAGAGACAGAAAGAGAGCGGTGCGTATCAGAGAGCAAACGGGGATAGCCGATATTGTAGTTGACATTAAGACGAAAAAATGGAGCTGGGCAGGCCATGTATAGATTTTTCTTGCTGTGGCGGTTGCCTTTGGATGTCAGTACTAGTAGTTGTGTCGCATATGATTATAGAATAGAGTATCCGTGCTTGTATAAAAATATGCAGTAGCCCTGAACCTGACTGGTATTTGATATCACATCTTTTTCTAAAGCACCCATTATGCGTGACAGCCTCAGTGTTAAATAGCTAACATACTCGTTCCAAAATGCTTTCATAAAAACAACACAAGGAGATCATATACTCTTCGTGCGCTCTTTTTTATCATTGCAAAAATTGAGACAAAACATATTTACGCGTGTGCTTCGCAACCTGAATCTTGCGTACTTTGTTTTACTGGCATTGATTTGCGGCTCGTTTATATCTAGTCGCTTTGGCGTCTCTTTTAACCACCTATTTGTCTTTGTTTTTGTTAATTATACCACCACAAGAAATGAAAGAATCAGTGTCGTACGCGTAGAACAGCTTTTTTTTTCTTTAATGGGATGCTAGTGATACCATTTATGTAAAGGAGAAAAAAGCACCCCTAAAATACAGCCTTGTTGTGCACCTGTAGTTACTGACACTAGCTTGATCGATGACGAACAGAGTGTAACTTATTGCTTATGAAACATGCCTATCATGGTTACAAGTGTTCACTGTAAGCCAGATCGTGGTTCTAACATGACGCTCCTTCTTTTAATAAGGGAAATCAAGCTTTTATGTGGCAATTATTGATATGGCATGCTTCAAACATAAGACACACTTTTTGACTTTAGTCTTATGGATTACGTCAGGACAATTAATTGCGGATTATTCAATAAACCATCCGTTTCACCAATAACGGGAATAGCATATCAGACAATCAGCCAGACTAACATTTTATTATTCAATAAAAAGGGTTAGTGCCTCTCTATCTGGTTCGCCTCCATATAGATAAACTTTATCTTCAAAGCTAGAACACAGTTGCACTTGTGGGAGTGCAAAAATGCTAGATGGCGTTCCTTCTGCACGTTGAATACCTTATTGAGGTGACCTGTCTGCCCTACACAAAAGCGACCACAAATTAAAAAAAGTTATGATCTACTCCGCATGACACTCTACAAACTTTTGTTTTGCATTTGCTACTTAACGTCTGTCGTCTTTTTCTGTTCAACTGCACTTTCTGTCTGTACACATGAGGGTTATATTTGCTAACTTGTGGCCAGCTGTAAAAATAGCATTGATCCCATGTCCAATACCCACTTTCCAGAATCCGTGCAACAGAGAATAAACATCGGGTATTCTGAGGACACTATTCTAACCTTCTATGTTTCACGCGACATTGTAGAAACTGGAAAATATGATATACTTTTTCAAGATTTCAGAGATGGTATATATGGCAACAAGAGGTTGAGGCTGAGATTAAACAGGCTCGTATTGCTGGACGATCCGGGCTGAAACAAGACAAGGCTATCATTTCCTTTATTGGAACATCTGAGTGTTCGGTGAAACTGTTTAAGAAAGGCTGGGATGATCTGGGACAATACTTCTAAGACACATGATCGTCTAAGAACATCAATGTAGTATCTGAAAACTGGATGTTTTATTCGGGGGATTTGCGAGTGAATCGCAAACCCTCATCTATTTCACTTAATTGTTCAGCTATTCAGTTCTTTAGTAACGGGCGATCCGGACGTTCGTCAGGTTGAACTCCGTATCTTTCCTCTCATTGCTTTCTCTCCCCCTATGTGTGCTGTCCGAAACTTTCAATGACTCTTGCAAATTAATTTTAATGAAAAAGATCAAATAATCACCCGCGCCCAATATACTTTGAAACGCAACGCTGGGGCAGGGGAATTATGGTGTTATGTGGCTGAGCAACTGTTGCTGGGTTCTATTTCAGGCCATGGCGAGCAGATATCGATGAAGGCGGAATTAAAGGACACTCGGTCACTGTGCTTTGAGTGTACGTTAAAGAATCCGATCTGGTAAAAAATAATTCAGAGCCATCTACTACAGGTACCCTCTCATACCGACTGCAATTTCTGGACATTGAACATTACATAAAAAAAGAAGAAAACATAAACTTTGGACATGGTAACTATCTCCTAGTGGACTACACTCTGAAGTGATCTCCACTAAATATTTTACTTGATAGCCGGTGTTTGTCTTATCTTTTTCGCCTGAAGTGTATCCGTCTCGTTCGCACTAGTTCTTCAAAAAAAAAAAAAAAAAACATGAAATGGTACTTACTAGCCCAGCTTCCTGCCTTTAACTTACTAGTAAAATATGAAGTACGGTACTGAAAAATAAGCTTCGGCTCGGAACTCATTTACTACCACCGCAGCATTCGGCCACAGTGAAGACCTTATGCTTGCTTGCATGCTTTTTTTTTTCTCGATAATGGCACTCACCCCCTATCCTAGGACGGTACAATGAGCTAGCGGTTATTTTCCGGCTTGTGTAGGTGGAGGGTTATAGTCGTATACAAATGGAATAATTGAAAGTAAGAATTTGAAGAAATCTTAATGATATTTATTATTTTAATGACAATTATAAATTCTGTGATATTATTGAAAGAAAAATGTGGATGAGATAAATCGGTTACTTTATTTTCTCTGAGGTGTACACAACTTCCTTTTCTAAGGCATATTAATGCATGTAGTGAATTTTGAAATACGCGCATGGACGGAGAGTGGTAGACTCAGATTTTTCATGTCTAGGCAAGCAAGAACTATTCAGTTGAAACCTATAGCTTTTTATAGCCTTTTATTCACGGCTGTACAGCCAAAGGCTCGTGCTAATTGTTGTTGTCGTTCAAGACGATGCAACAATTTACTATTTGAATATATTGTTACGTTGAAGAGAAAGAAGCGGGGGACACTAACGAGAGGAAGAGGAAGACTCTGGCCGTTGCCTGATTATTTATTAATTTCGAAAATTCCAATTAAATTGATTGAAATTTATTACCTTCTACGTTGACCTCCTTCGAAAAAACACACTAATTCCATATAACATAAAATAAAATATGGCTCTAGCATCAGTTAGTTTCATTGCATAATTTCAACCCATCTGTTTAACCGCCGGCTTCTTGGCCAATCCCCCGTGGTGGGTATGCGCCATGGCATAGGAAGCAAGCAAGCAAGCAAGCCTGAACGCCATATACATCCCTTGTAAATATACATTCTTCTACACTCGTGGGCCTGCTTTCTTCCTGCAACATTTTAGTTGGAGGTGCGGTGTACAATCACGGAACTTCGTGGCGGACGTCATCTACCTGCTTCCACAATGGCAGATCAACCGACATAACCGACAACGCCTCAGCAGTCCATGCCAACGGTCATCCTCACTCATCCGCGGGTCCCGGGGACATTCTGTGGCACGGACAACGCCGAAGTTGAGGACTGGCTTGCGATGTACGAGCGAGTGTGCGACAACAACAGCTGGAATCCAACAATGATGCTAGCAACCCTGATGTTTTATCTGAGATGAACTGCGACGCAATGGTACGATACGCATGAAGCTGACCTAACAAGCTGGGATATCTGCAAAGAAAAAATGCGAGACCTGTTTGGCAGACCTGTCGGTCGTCAGTTGGCAGCAAAAATAAACTTGCATGCCGTGCTCAGACGTCCACGGTATCCTATGTCGTGTACATACAGGATGTGTTGGCTCTCTGCCATAAGGCTGATAACAACATGACCGAGACAGACAAGATTAATTGGTGAACTACTAAAAGGTATTGCAGACGATGCCTTCAATCTTCTGATGTGTAAGGATTGTGCCACTGTGGATGCAATTATAAAAGAGTGCCGGCGCTTAGAACAAGCGAAAGGCCGCCGCGTCCCTCAGAATTTCGACAGATTGCCCAACACCACCGCGACATCTTCGTGCGAAGACCCGCCGCGGTTCATTCAGCCGACAGGACCGGAAAATATAACGCGTATCGTTCGCCGTGAGCTTGAGGCCATGGCTCCGGCTCCATTTCGTTCCGACTTTTGGGGAAACGTGCCCGCTATCTCGCTTATACAAGTGGTAGTTCGGGAGGAATTAGCGAGTTTGGGCATTCAATCTCTCTGCTCGGTCCACCATACGAACGCCTACCAGATTTCTCCGACCGCTACGCAAAGCTTTCCGCCACTCCGTCTCAACCCAGCTGACTGGCTCACAGCGGATGACAGACCCATCTGTTTTATTTGTTCCGGTATTGGATACATCGCAAGTCATTGCCGTAACCGCTGGTCATCATCTCCTCGGTGGTCGTCTCCGAGTCACAACCGTCATGTACCAGACAATCGCGCTTTCTCGCCCTACACGCCGCCTAAGCACATCAACGCCGACAGTGCTCCACCAAGGTCCAGCCGCTCCCCGTCTCTGCAAGGCCGTCGGTCCCGTTCGCCTCTCGTTCACCACTGTTAGTCCCCATCTGCATCCGGTCGCTTACCTTCGGGAAACTTGGCTGTGCAGCGCCCAGAAGTGAAGCTGGAACTCCGACCTGGCCCTCAAATCCTCTTTTGACCCTGCCTACACGTGGAAACCTACTGGACATTGAAGTTGGTGTTCCTGTTACATCTCTTGTTGACACAAGAGCCGGGGTTTCAGTTATGGGCGCTGCTCTCCGTCGAAGGCTCAAAAAGGTTCTGACGCCCGCCGTACCGTGTACTGTGCGAGTCGCCGATGGGAGTACCTCACCTGTTCTTGGAATGTGCACAGCAGATGTAACCATTGGGGGCCATTATAGCGTTGTTTTATTTATCGTCCTTGAGCACTGTCCACACGACCTAATTCTCGGCCTCGACTTCCTTTCGAAACACTCTGCCCAAATTGACTGCTCCGCAGGTGTTGTACAGCTGGATCTGCCGCTTCCTGTCGACGCAACAACTTGTGCTTCACCCCGCTTATGTTCTGCTGAGTTTGCAAGACTGTCTCCACAGGCGGCTACAAATGTCCTCCTGACGCCCTGTCCTCCCGTACCTCATGGCGAGTTCATCGTGTCGCCGCTTACTGACGTGGTTTTGTCACGCAATATTGCCCTACCAAGCACCTTAATCCGGATCCTCGAAAACTGTGCTCACGTGCCCATCCTCAATTTTGGATTTTCGACGCATGTGCTGCCACACGGTATTGCCATAGCACTTATCAATCCTTTGGAAGAATGTGATTTCTTCTTTGGCCTCTGAATCCTTCCTCAGTACCAACGGACCTTTGTCACCCACTTCTTCGTGCTCGACGCCTGCGGACGATGTAAGATGATTGCCCCTGACCTTCCTTCCGAGCAAACAACAGCTCTTCGTCACCTCCTGTCATCTTATCGGGATATCTTTGATTTGAACGACCGTACACGTGGTCAGACATCTGTTGACACGCATCGCATCAACACCGGTGACGCCAGCCCCATTCATAGGCGGCCATATCTTGCTCCGCAACAGAAAGGGCCATCATACAGAAAGAGGTCGAGAAGATGATGGACAAGGACATCATTGAACCTTCCAGTAGCCCGTGGGCATCACCGGTTGCCTTAGTAAAGAAAAAAGACAACTAGTGGCGCTTCTTCGTTGACTACCGTCACCTCAATAAGATAACAAAGAAGGATGGTCATCCCCTGCCTCGCATTGACGACGCTCCTGACTGCCTTCACGGATCCCAATATTTTTCATCAAATGACCTCCGCTCCGGCTATTGGCAGATTAGCGTCGACGGCATGGACCGCGAGAAAACCGCCTTCGTCACACCGGACGGTCTGTACCAATTTAAAGTCATGCCCTTTGGATTATGCAATGCACCAGCTACATTCGAGCACATGATGGACTCTCTCCTGCGCGGCTTGAAGTGGTCTACATGCCTCAGTTACCTCGATGATGTCATTGTGTTTTCGTCGAACTTTGAGAGCCACCTGAGGCGCCTCACGACCATACTCTCCCTGTTTCGCAGGGCTGGCCTTCAGCTAAACTCCTCCAAGTGCCATTTTCGGTCGCCGTGAAATTACCATGCTCGGCCTTCTCGTCAACGCCGCCGCAATCCAACCTGATCCACAGAAAGTTCACGCGGTGCGAAATTTTCCTGCACCTTGTTCAACAAACGATGTCCGTAGTTTTCTGGGCTTATGCTCTTATTACCGGTGATTTGTGAAAATATTTGCCGACATCGCTCACCCTCTCACTGACCTTCTTACGAGAGATGTATCTTTCTCTTGGGGACCACTGCAGGACAAAGCCTTCTCTACTCTGATCGAGTGGCTTACAACTTGCCCGATTCTATCACACTTTGACCCTTCTGTGCCCACTGAAGTCAAACTGACGGGAGTGGTTAAGGCATCGGCGCGGTCCTCACTCAACGTCAAGGGGTCCAAGACCGTGTCACCGCTTACGCCAGCCGCTTTCCACGCCCGGGCGAAATTACTCCATCACTGAGAGGGAATGTCTCGCGCTCGTGTGGTAGGTCGCCAAATTTCGGCCATACCTTTTCGGTCGGAGCTTCTGCGTGGTAGCCGATCATCACGCCCTCTGCTGGCTCTCCTCTTTGAAGGACCCAACTGGAAGACTAGCACGTTGGGCATTGCGTCTACAAGAATATACATTTTCTATTATGTATAAGTCAGGGCGCCTGCATAAGGAAGCTGAATGCCTGTCCCGCAATCTCGTGGATCTACCGGACGATACCGATGCAGACTCGGATATCAGTATTCTGTCCCTCTCCAGCT
This sequence comes from Dermacentor silvarum, assembly GCF_013339745.2. Classification (NCBI taxonomy): domain Eukaryota; kingdom Metazoa; phylum Arthropoda; class Arachnida; order Ixodida; family Ixodidae; genus Dermacentor; species Dermacentor silvarum. Next base: position 85,230,175 of record NC_051159.1, read on the forward strand.
TTCTCCTTATTGGCGACGAGCAACGCCAAGATCCTGTTCTTCGAACGCTTATGGAACGCCTAAGCTCCTCGCCTAATGACCCGTCCCTCCGGATGTTCGCCTTGCGCGATGGAACTTTATACCGTCGTAGCGTTCATCTTGGTGGACCGGAGCTCCTCCTATAGTCGTTCCAAAGCACTCGTACTTACGACCGCCTGCGGCGCCGCTTCTTCTGACCTGCCATTTATCGCTTTGTGCGCCGTTATGTCTCTTCTTGCGACCTGTGTCAGCACCGGAAGATGCCTGCTATGCCTCCTGCTGGTTTCCTTCAACCAATTAATAACCCTACAGAGCCCTTCTTCCATGTGGGCCTCGACCTCCTTGGCCCCTTTCCAATTTCCATGAAAGAAAACAAATGGAATGCTGTAGCAATACATTGCGCCACGAAAATGCCATCGTACGAGCGATGCCAACCAGCGGCGCTACAGATGTCGCCGACTTCTTACTATATGACGTCATCCTGCACCACGGCGCCCCTCGCCAGTTACTCACGGATCGCGGCCGCTACTTTCTCTCGAAGGTCGTCGATGATCTGCTCCGCTCCTGTTCTACTGAACACCAGCTTGTTACCGCATACCACCTTCAAACTAACGGCCTCACCGAACGACTCAACCGCACACTAATTGAAATGCTGGCCATGTACGTTCCTTACGATCACTGCGACTGGGACGTCACTTTACCATACACCACTTTCGCATACAATTCGTCCCGTCACGACACTGCCGGATTCTCACCATTTTACCTTTTGTATGGCCGCGACCCCACCTTGCCCTTCGACACGTTGTTACCTTCCGCAGTACAATCACCCAGCACTGGTTACGCTTGCGATGATATTGCCTTAGCCGCCCAGGCCCGAGAGGTCGCCCGTCATCGCCTCACAGCCTCACAAGCTTCTAAAAAGCGACACTACGACCTTCGGCACCGAGACCCCCATTTTTCCCCTGGTTCCTTTGTCCTTCTCTGGACGCCTTCACGTCGCGTCGTCTGGTGGGAAAAGCTACTTTCTTGTTATTCTGGTCCAAAGCAGATCTTACAACTGTCCGACGTGACATACGTGATCGCCCCAGTCGGTCAGCCTTCTGTGCCTCCCAACGTCACCAGCGATGTTGTTCACGTCGCCAGGCTCAAGCCCTATATCCCCCCATTAAGTGAGGCTCTATAACCGTCACCGGGACGGCGCTAACCCCACCAGGAGGGTGATGTTATGGGGAAGAGAAAGAAGAAGGGGACACTAACGAGAAGAAGACGAAGACTGAACGCCATATACATCGCTTGTAAATATACATTCTTCTGCCCTCGTGGGCCTGCTTTCTTCCTGCAACAATATTTCGTTCAGACAATCTTGATTCGCCATGTTTATTTTCGATTTATTGCGTGTTATCATGGTGAGGTTGCGTTGTGGTCAATGTAATAAGTTTCGAGAACTTGGGAACATAGCCTCGATTATTTTTTCTATCATTCAGTAGAACAACGTTCAAGCACTGACCTGCCCGACCAGCCAGCAGCGTTCCACCTGAAAATACCTTTGAATATAAAACCGTTTTGCACAGTTTTCTAAATTCAGGGTTCATATAAATCAATCTTTGAGCTTCCGGGGATGAGGAAGTTGTTGTAATAAAGAATTCTGGCTTTTCAAGCTGCAACAGTTGTCTTGAAGGCCCCACCTGTGGATTATTAAGCACTGAGGTCAAAAGTTCTGCTGCAACTGATGTCACGTGCAAAATAAAGCAATGTAACCTACGATATTTGAGCAATTTCATTTTTTCTGTACATTTGCAGTGATAGTATTTAGGGTACTTGGTGGCTGTAAATCCTGTGACTACTGTGTAAAACTACGTGGCGTTGTGGCGGAGACGTCGCTATTGACATTGACGTTGTCGATGCTTTCGACGTTGTTTTGAACCAACCTCCTGATTCTCTGCGCATCCTCTATTGTCGGTATACGCCATGCTCGAGGTTCATCACCATTGTCATGTATGGATTCTTTGGGCCACCAACGCCGTTTTCACGAGCACGAAAAACGAAATTTTTATGCGATGCACATCATGTTATCCTCGTAAAGTAGCGCTTTCTGGCCTTCAATATGCATGCACAGGCTGCACTGCTCTCGGAGACTGTCTAGAGAGCCACCTTGCATTAAGTGGCCGCATTTTTGTTACGCGATAGCCCGGTGGTTAACGCGCTGCATTCGAACTGCTCATTCCTCCAGTAACGTGGGTTCGGATCCCAGTGGTGGCAGTTGTGGATAAATTTTGTGTTTGTTTTCCCTGTAGCGATGGTGATGCTGGGGATGGCGAAGTGACCTGATGATGACAAAAATCGTCGTTAGGTGTCGGGGATTGCCGCAATGGTCAGCGTAACAAAATGCACAGACAAATGGAACGAACGAACGTGGCAAACCCAACTTCGGCCGTGGAAATGATGGAATGAGTAACATACAGTTTAGGTTTATCTAGTTTATATGTGGTTGGTTACTCACTCGAGGAATAGCATGTATAGGACGGTGATAGATAAGAATGCAAGAGAGTTCAATCGATCGCAAAAAGCAACAAAGAACGAGAAAGTGCGAAGGAACAGTGTAGGTTTTGGAGTAGCTCATGATAAGTAACGAAGGCGGCAGAAGCATATTTAAACTTCTGGCTCTATGAAAGTAGTGGGGCGCAGAAGCAAAATAAAATCGCAGAATGGTTCGTAACGCGAATGTTGAGACGTTAGCGGTGGTGTGGGCTAGCCGTGTTCGCTCCCGATCTTGGGCTTGTCTAATTGCTTGGGGTTCTTAACGTCTTGCTTTCTCCGCGAAATTTCATTGTAAAGGGGTATCGTTTATGGAGTTCTCATTTAAACTACCACGTTCCCCTCCGGTGCTCAAGTGCTCGCCGGCTTTCTGAGCGTATTCGTTCTCTTGCACAGCTGGGAGCGTAGCAGTGCGCCAAGTGACGAAGCACCATATCGACGTGACTGCACAGTTCAAGAGACGAGGGCAGAAGAAAGGACACAACACGCTGTCCTCGTCTCTCGCGCAGTGCAGTCATGTCGATATTGAATCTCCAACTCGCCCAAGCTTCCACTTTATCAAGAAACACCACCGGGGCTCCCAATGCCCTGATGATAAACACCATCTGGTTAACGCGACACGGTAGCAAACGTCGGCACCCTAACCGGCTCACGAGGAGAAAAGGCGAGGCGTCACCGTCACGTAATGCGCGCACCCGTAACGCATCACCCGTAATGCGCGCACAACACCATCTAGTGGTGTTACAGGCAATCGAGCTTTGTGGCACGTCACCGATTACTCCTCTCTGATTTGTGAAAGCACCCCCGGGCGCCTCCCCCGTCTTTCTCCCTCTATCGCTCACCATTTTTAGTAGGGTACAAACTTGGGCGGGTTGGTCGGCATAGTTCAAACTATTTAAGACCAGCGCTTATACAAAACGCACGGTCTCGTTATTTTTTGTGTATTTCATCTGAGCGCTGGTATTCCAAAATTGCAAATCACCTCTTTTACTTATGGTGGCGCCAACCATGTGAAACTGAGCTACGCGCTAAGAAAAGCTAACGCTTTAAAATACGCTACGGAGTTTAATCTCCCAAATCATCTCTCAGCATATGAGATATGTATTGGTGTGGCAGGGGATGGTGCGGATAAATTTTGACTACCTGCGGTTCTCTCACGCGCACTCAAAATAGTTCACATCAACGTTCCTGCTCTCGCAAGAAAAACAATTGTGATGAAAATACGTTATAGCAATAGTTTATCTGCGATGTATTAAATAGCTAATATCACACTTTCGGGGCAGCTGCTGTAAAGTATGTGATTCAGCACATTGAGAGATTGCTGGCGCTCATCGGGGCTTATTTATTTGAAGTAAGGGGCTAAGATTTTAGAATGATCTGGCTTAAGAATTAAAAAAGAAAAAAAAAAGAAAATGTCACAGTCTCGCCCTAAGGGCGAAGCAATGAATGCGATAGCAACGCAACAATGTCATACGAAGTAAGGTAAGCGGCTTTGGTAGCAATATGAATTGTAGTAAACATGAGCTGATTAAGTAAGCAGGTGTGCTGCGGCGTAAGTAGACCGACATGAAGAGAGACTCGATGACCAGGAGAAGGCGCGTGTGAAACGGTGGTGTTGATGAGAAGCGCTTCCCGAGGGCAGCGCGTGCGAAGGGACACACCTGTAGCGCTGCACTGCCGATCCGGGCAGCATTGCATGTGTAGCGTGCGTTGGAAAATGTGGCCCGACTATTACTAACTGATTGAACAAGCGTGGTGTGAGCGCGCACAAATAAACATGAATATATCACACTGAATAACTGCAGGCAACGACTGTCAAAACGCTGGCAGCAAGCGCATACGCCGCAGCAACGGGCGAAGGTACGTGCGGTCTATCGCTTCAACGGAAACTGAGCGGCGAATGCACGGCGCATAAAGGTCAGAGCCGTATGGAGATAAGCGACGGTGCGAGCGAGCGACGAGCGCGGTTGTTGGCAGAGGAGAAGTGTCCCCCCCCCCCCCCCCCCCCCGCTCCCTCCGGCGCTGGCTTCCCGCTTCCTTGCTTGCGCGTGGGAGATTGAGTGGGTTCGCTCTCCGTGATAGCGCGCGTCCCCGCACGCTTCCGCTCGGGCATACGGCGCGCGGCGAAGATTTTATCTATAGGGTACCTCACGGCCACGGCGACGGCGACGGCAACGGCGACGCCGACGGCAGAAATCCGGTTGAAGTGTCCATATAATTGCTATCGCAATAAAAACATTATTCACTTAAAGTCGCACCCATAGATAGTCCGCATCACGGACAATACGGCTATCGCTATGGTATACCTGTTATACGTTAACTAGGTGGACCCTATACGTAGTGCAGAAAGCAGTTCTCAGACAGCCAATCAGAAGACTATTGTGCCCATTGCAGTACTTACTTTCACAGATGGGAGTGAAATCTTCCAATTTTATTCGCCTGAACGCGAAAATATTTAATGTGCCTGAGCAGCGAGCTTTGAAATGTTGGACAAAAGAAAAACGAAAGAAATACAAAAAGACAATGACGCATCTTACGTGATTGTTCGTAGCTGTGCAGATTGTTTTGGTTAGCAACCTGCTGAGATAATCCTTGCAAAAACGCATAATAACGGGTCGTTTTACGGTCCTATGCAGCTCGTCGATGTCGACGAAAAGCATTTTGTGCAGAGTGACGCAGCTACCTAAAAGAAATGAAAGGGCATCGAGAAAGTTGCAAAAACGCTCTTGCAGAAGGGAGTTCACTTCAGATAAAACTGCTTTCCCCAGGGTCACTTTCAAAACAAACGTGATAAATCGCGATCCGATATCAGGCTTCAGCCAAATTGTAACTCGGTTATTAAATTGGCTCGTCGCTGGCCGTGAGCTCAGAAGAGAGGGTTCGGAAATGTGGGCTTTATAAAGCAAACACCGATGTTCACTAAAGCAAGAACAGCACTTCTAAGATTTTTTTTGTTCTGTTTTCGGATAAAGCAACTTTCTCGCTTCTCATGTAATAAATTTGTAAGTTGTACGTATTTTGTGCTTGAAGAAAGACAAAGGCACAAAAGGACTAAAGGGAAAAGAGGGGGAGGGGGGTTGGCAGAAATAGAGTCCAACCATTTGTTATAGCCAAAAAGAAAGGCTTTATAAGATAAACGTGTCCAGATGAAAGGCGAGCAAGACTACTGCGCCGACACAGAATGTAGCAAGCTGTCACATTTGGCGCGCAGACTTGTCGTTTCAAAAAGATGTATAAGGAGCGCCTTGTCTTCCTCCTGGACTGCAAGACCAGCAGTATGAGTAGAGCCATTTACCCCGGCCATGTCTCACAGAAGTAGCTGGTTGCCTAATATACTTAATTTGATATAAAGGGGCCTGGTTATAAGCCCAAGAATCACAAGGTGGAAAAAACCCGCTTTGAAGGACGCTCACTTACCTTGGAACGCTACAGTTTCGAAGGTTGCCCAACTCAGGATGGTAGGTAAACATCTGACCCTATTTGAGGCTGTGGTTTCAGTTGCTTTTGTGAAAACCGAGCAAACACCAGAGACCAGAAAAGCGGAAAAACGACTGAGTGTAAGCGTGGGGCTTCGAAGAGCTGCGGTTTGTCGGGTAATAATGGAATGGGGCACATCGAGACAGTACTTGTTTTCTTTCAATTTTCTTTCTAGATCAGACAAAATAGCTACGTTCTATTTCAGCTCAAGAGCAACAACAATAACAAAAAGAAAGATAAAAACGGCAGTCCGAGTTGTTTAGCCTTCATGTGTATCATAGACATAATAATGACAGCAAAGACAAGAGAAAAAAAAATAAACAAGATGGAGAACGCGAGAGGTTCTTCCTATGGCATTATATAGAATTTCACCGCCTATGATACGTGACAAGCCACGCACTGTTGGCGGTGATTTATATAGTTGGCAATGACGTTCTTTTCGATTCTATACCATGTTGGCCGCGATGAACGAAACGAAAAAAATGCCTTCTATGCAACTGGTGTCGAATCGGCAAAACTTGCCCGGTATAATGCAAGGATTCCTTTCGTTCCATTCTATTTCTTTCTAATCGGGCAGCGTTCATGGCAGGCCGATCCTGGTGTTAACGTAGGCGGAATTCAACTAGGACCACTGAAAAAACGCGAAAACGAAAAGGAATTCAATAGGAACGTTTCCTTATCCCGATCGGTTTCTTTCGTAACTGCTGTTTGCCATTGCCCGGCAGCCATGGCTAATAATATGCCCGCCATCACGATCGGCTGACATCTGTTCTACACTGTAAAATAATTGAGATCCTAAAAATCAATAAGGATGTAAACCAGTATACAATTCACACCGTTATACCCAAAAAGGGTGTAAGGGTTGTAGATCAATTTACACCTTTATTCACCTTTGAGGGTGCAAATTATTTTACAGCGTAACCAACTATTCTAGCGTGAACACTTTTCGGTGAATGCGGGCCGTGACGCCTTTGGCTGTATCCATCATTGGTGCAACTCATGACCCTGCTGTGGAGCTGCATGTCAGGGCGTTCAGTGTCATTGGTGATCATCAACGCTCTCCTGCCAGACAAATGGAGACTTCAAACTGGGATGGCGACCAACAACAGCTAATGGTGGGGAAAAGACTGGCAATTTGTGCGTAGCTGTGTCAGAATACGCTGTGATAGCACAATTAAGTGGTACGTTGAAAGTGAGCCGTGGTGAATCTGGCTTACTATCAGTGCTAGAAAGTGAGCTATGGTGACATAGAAGAAAAACCGAGCGCGTGCTGATTTTAACAGTTGTTCGGCAACCACTTTGATGCGCTAATTCACTTACGCTGTACAGACAAGGGAGTTCTTTGATAAATAATTTCATTATTTTACAACGCTTCAGAATATTGACAAATTCAATGTCTCGATGAAGCGAAGATGTCTCGATGATGCGAAGATGAGTAGGCGCTATTTTGGTACAATAACTGAAATCTACATACGCGTATTTACACTTTGCTTTAAGATATAATGCTTTGTAATGATATGTGACCAGATTTTTCCGTATTGAAAGTAAAAAGTTCTTACTCTTCCTCACAAGCTACGTCTGCCCATCGCATTCTAGCTTCCAACAAACCACTTTTTTTTTCCGGCACGCCCTTTCTTAAGAGACTCCAGGCATCCCTTCCGTTACCTGCATTCTTGGAATATTTACCTCGGAGACGGGCTGCAAATACGAGGACCAAACAGCAGATCAAACACACATTTGTGCTTTGGAACCTTTGATGTGAACACACCTTAATGAAAATTTAATCACCGGCACGTTTCAATCAAAGCACTTGCTACACCCTTAGCGAACATAAAAAACAAATTGAATTTAATCGAAAATCCAGCCACGGACTGATTGCGTGTGAGGCTCTAAGTAAAGTTCAAAGAGAAAGCGCGAAAAAAAAAAGACAAAGTGAAATGATGACGACCCCTGCAGTCGAAGTCGAGAGCACGGGTCGGTAATTGTTGTTTTCAAACATAAGTGTAAGTTTTTGTTTACATGTGCGCATCAATGCCGAAACGCGCTAGGCGCGACAATTTTCTTCTTGGTGATGTTGCGGCTTCGGTCGAGGCTTCCCGGCGAATCAGAAAGAAAATCGCCGGGGTTTGCTTCATCGTCGATACTCGGCAGTCATCTGAGACGCATTAGGGGGCCGGGTTCCGTTTCGCTGCCGCGTGCGTCTTTATAGTAGTTGCGAGGAACTTTGTTAAGAACTGGTCGTGCGCGCTCCGTTTCCAATTACCAGCCAGCTCCCTCCCAGGGTTCCAAATGAGGTTTGCCGCCTCGAGAATGCAACACGTTCTCGCTAGACGGCGCTGCAAGTTAGCGGGTGGGCTAAGACGCGGCGTTTTCCGACTGTAAAGCGTTACCTCGCGGAATTCCAAAATAGCTGAGTAGCATGCCTGCCCGAGTTGAGAATTGCGAGGCGAACGCGTAATCTCTTGGTGGCCCACACAATCCCCTGGAGACATGCGCCATCAAGAATGGCGCGATCTCGCTGCTCGAGACAACGACGAAGCAGTGACTGTTCTTCGGCGTATTAGGATATAGCTCGAGCGACGCGAACATTGCTACTTCTTTATTCTTCCTTACTCACTTTCTTTAACGAAACGGCACTGCAGTGAAAGTACTGGCAGCGTACAGCCTGTTGCACAACCAGTATTGTATTGTTTTGTGCCAGACTCTCCCTAAATGATGTTTATCTCCGCTGCGATAGGAATGCGATTACCTGGAGCTCTCAGAGCGAGAGCGCGTTCAACCGTTACAAATTGCTCTTCGACAAGGCTCGCTATAAGAGTGCTGCATTTAATATCGATATTTTGCTCTTTTCCCTGTATGAAAGCTCTGGTAGTTTTAATTTGCTTTAGTTTTTCTTTCGCGATAATGGCAGGGTCTGCATTATGAGCTTCAAAATTTAATTTACCCTATCGGATGAGCAGTTAAGAGGATTTTGTTCTTACTCGTCCGAATCAGGCTCGCGCCGGAATATAATAGTATCTCGCACTTTGCGCGTCATTGTAGTTTTTCCCTTCAACGGCAGCAGAAGCGTTCAGCGCGAAGTCTGTATAGAAAGTAATACAGCAAGTTGGGGCGAGTTGGTGCTTTAGGAGCGCCATAAAGCGGCAAACACAAGAAAAAAAGACAGGGTGAGCGTCCCGATGATGCTGTGGTGTTACCGGTATGTGCTGTGTGGGCAATAAAAAAAATATGTTTAGATACTTTAGTTTCGTGAAGTTTATCAGTGGGCAGGTATAATAGACAATGTCGTGTTTTCTAAAGTTAATTTAAAAACTTCCCTTTAAAAGTTTAGCTGTTTGTGAGAATCAACAAACAGCGAAACACCTAATTGTCACCGTAGTTGTCTGCTCTTCTTTTTTTTTCTCAACTGCGTTTTTGTTTACCCCTTTAAGTTACTAAATGTGATGGGCTGCCGGTAATTGTGTCAGAGCTAAATAATTTTAATTCAAGGCACCGTGACTCCATTGAAATAAAGTGAACGTGGTAGAATGATGCTTTGTGCATTTTCGAATGAGTCATCATAAATATATTGTAATTCAATCGTCATTTAGAGAAAAATAGGGTATGTCGCGTTCTTTCATAAAATGAAATAAATCATCTGCTAAAAGCACACCTACAAGCTGATTGTGGACTAGAAGCATTGAGAATAACAAAAAAACATTATTTCGCCATTGCTTACATGAGGTGCCACGTCTAACTTCGCATCAAACATGGAAGTGCCTTCCATAAAGTGGTCGTTTGTAGTAATACGCAGCAAAACAGAAATTAAGCCACATTTGATTGTGCTATGTGTTAAATTTGCCGACACTTCAATTGTCATTGTCTTTTTCTTGGCACCATTCAACAGAATTGGCAAGAACAAGTCGCCCACACAAATTTGTGCGCCTTGGCAGAAGGAGTTACAAACACGAAGCCGAACAGAACTTATACAGGGCGCGATTGAAGTGCTTTTGGTCTTGTTATTATCATCATGAAGATGACGCCCATAATCATCATTAAGAGTTCGTTTATATAGTTAGCAATCAGCGTAGGATTGGCATGTGTTTTCGTTTTTCGTACGGCGTTTTCTCCGGGGGGATATGATGTTGTTACCTACATATTCCCGACCCAAACAAATGCACATTCAAAGACAATAACTGGTGTAGTAATTGGAAGCCTGGACTTACAAAAAAGCAAACAAGCTATCCCAATGAGAGAAAAGGTTAGGTGGGTTAATTAAGAGTCGTCAAGAAAGTGTGATGCGAAGCCACTTTTCAGCACCCTAGCACTTGCATGTGACGTAGCGTCGAGCTGCAATTCAGGCGAGGCGCGCAGTCATGCTATACCGAGCCTCCTTGAGTATGGGGGGACCATCTAGTTCAAGAGCCTGCAAACGCATTCCTTCAGACACCATACATTTTACATCAAAATTTTATAAATAGCCATCGGATCTATCTGAAAACATACAGAATGAACTTTACACATTGACCATAAGCAAGTTCTACGTATTGCATCATCTTTTGAGTATATTTAGCGTATAGAAAAAAGACGGGTAACAACGTGGCGGCGCCTACGCGGTTGCCACTTTTGTTTTGCCCAGATTTTCCTCTAGAGTATGCGGCAAACACATGCACGCGTTATTCAAGCGACAGCCACCCACAAGCGACAAGCGACGCGACAGCCAGACCATGTTGCAGTGCCGCGTTGAGGCCTGGAGCAACCATATGGACACGACATGGCCAAGGAAAGAAGCGCGAAATTTACATTGTAGTTCGAATAAATACAATTGTGTGCCCGTAAAAAAATGCAAACGTACGACTAGGCCAATGTTTTAACCAAGGTGCATTAAATCTAGCTTTATTGTCCTGTCATCGCCAGTGGAAGTCCGTTCAATGCAGCCAGTGTGAAATTGCATGGCGCTGTCTGGGAAGCAAAACTCAAAACAATTTCGCGGCTCTCGCTTGAGTCTGAGGGTGCTCATCGCTCATCGATGCTTTGCTTACACCTATTCTCACATTGTGCGAGGTCTGTAATTTTGTACGTTTCTACATATATTTTTTTTCTAGCCTCTTGCTGACCTTCATTTCGCCCATCTCAATGCAGGGTAGGAAACCAGAAACTATGATCTGGTTAACCTCCCTGGTATTTATCTGTTTCTTTCTCTTGTGCCCCTGCAAGCGGGTAAATTCATCCTTTGATTTATTTTCGTTTCCGAGGTTCGAGCGTGACGTCACAAGGAATCATGATTGTACGGAAACATCCCGATACGCACCTCATAACACTTTTTCTGGAAGATAAACAAACACTCGCCACAGGCAACAGAAATAAGAACAAAACTTATGACGTTACGATACCCGTACGGGTCCTTTGTTCACAAATGCGAGAAAGGCTGAGCCATGCCTTATATGCGTAGTAGATTGCGCAATGAACAGGTGTATATGTCAGGTAAATTGCGACGTGTCCGACTAAGCGTATGAGGTGTGGATTGAATTGTGGATCGCCACGGAAAAAGCAATGGCATACCGCCTTCTTTTGGAATCTTTATTAATTCAATTCAGCTTACCATAGCGTGAGTCGCTGTGTTTGTCAAACATGCAACAGAGCAAAATATCCTATGCTGGAATTTCTTGTGAACGCTTTAGCTATTGGGCGATGATAACTATGCTTGAGCACGACACTGCGTTTGAAAAATATATATACTGCTGAGGTTGTGTCGTGGTGTAGCAAAGCGCTCCTAAGGCGACGGAGGAAAAATAAAACCACTATTAGATGGCGATGATTTGTGCTGCCTCTCAGATGGTGCCAATAGCAAGGAAAGCAATAGGAAGGAATAGAAATAGATAGACGGTGTCAATTAGCAAGAACATGGTGTTTTACAGTGAAGCTGTTAAGGGCTCAGTCTTCGATGGTGTAGAAAATAAAGTCGCAATTTCACCCGAAAGGCGAAGCATCGATTGCGATACCAAATTAGTAGACAACTATACGAAATAAGGATAGTAGTTTTATCGGCCGTATAAAGTTCTAAATATTCGTTTACTAACTAAATAAACAAGCACGGTGTCACGCGCACACAGGTAAACATGAACACATCTCGCTCGATGACCGCAGGAGCTCGTCAAAACGCTGGAGTGATAAAGCGCGCCAGTGGCAGCGAGCAAATTGATCTCCGCGCTGGCTCTCGCTTCAACGCAAACGTCGAAAGCGCAGCGCATACGAAGCTACCGGCACTCGGCGAATGCACTTTGTCCCATCGCAGATCGCTTTGAAGATGAGGCCCCGCGGGTGCACACTTCGTCCACATCGCATTTTTAAAATAGGCGCCCGCGCGGCAGCTCCCTCAGAAGCAGCCGCAAGATCAGAATGCCGCCACTCTCCCCCCCCCCCCTTCCCCCACTGTCTCTGTCGCCTCCTCCCCTTGCCTCGCGCGCGAACGAAGAGCGCGCGCGCTTCCGGCCGCCTTCCTCTCTCGCGTGCGCGAGATAAGGCTGCGGTTGCCGGCTTACCCTCGCACGCGCTGGCACTCGCAGACAGGGCGCACAGCGACGATTTTATCGCAATTGCACTTTATACGAAACCTCACGGTGACGACGACGGCGACGGCAAAAATGCGCTTGGAGTGTTCATATAATTGCTATCGCAATAAAAAATTGTTGCAGTTTCAACCGAAAGGCGAAGCATCAGTTGCGATAGCAAATTAGTAGAGAGCTATACGGAGATAAGGATAGTAGTTTAATCAGCTGTATAAATTTGGACGTGCAGCAGCACCAGCAATGCGCAGAACTGCTGTCGACGCCATCGGCGTTTTGCCCGCGTTCGCACCGAACGCGCGCGGCGTCGGTGCGAACGGTGTTGGTGCGAACGGTGTCGCGGAGTCGGTGCCTCTGGGGGCAGCGTGGAGGTTTTCGACGAGATCAGAACGGGACACTCGTCGAGCAGCGTCGGAAGTCTTTACCACCTTATCGCCTCGCAACGTTTTTATATAAATAGGCATTTCGTGCCGCAGCTAAACGTCGCCTCCCCTCCCTCCCTCTCGTCCCCCCACGGCCTTTCGCGCGAAGGAAGAAGCCGCGCTTGCTCTGTATATACGGTGACTGTATAGGAGGAAACAGACGCCTAATTCTGCAGCCCTTCAAGGAGAACGGCGCAGAACGCGCGTTTGCTTTCCGCCATGTGTTCGCTCCCCATGAAAGGACGCGTCCTTCGCGCCCTTTCACTCGCACATACAGTATACGGCGCGCGGTGAAGATTTCATCGCCATTGACGTCATACGGAACCTCATGGCGATGGCGAAGCCGACGGCAGAAATCCGCTTTGGAATGTCCATATAATAGCTATCGCAATAAAGAAACTCTCATTGGCCGTATGCTGTATGTGCGAGTGAAAGCGGGCGAAGGACGCGCGCTTTCATGGGGAGCGAACGCACGGCGGAGAAGAAGCGCCACTTCTTCCGTCGCGCGAAAGGCCGTGGTGAGACGGGAGGGAGGAAGGGAGGGAGGGAGGGAGGGAGAGGAGGCAACGTTTAGCTGCGGCACCAAATGCGTATCTTGCGACTGGGCGCAAGGGGAACTATCGACTCAATCTCCCACGCGAAATGAGGACTCTCTCTGGGCTCTCGTCGCCTCTCCCTTAACAGAGTCGACAACGGCGTTTAGCCGTTCCTTCTCGTAGCCTGCGTTTTGACAGCGGTTTTGTCCTTAAAAAATGAAAGTGACATTTTAACAAGAAGTTATGTTCCAGCCTAAACTGAATTGGGCTTCCTTGAGAAAAACAAGGAAAATAATTTCAAAGCTCGCTTAGCGATAACCCAATTTTGCGCTCTTTGCCTGCGCACTGTGGTCCGTGTGGGTGCGCACATAGCTTTGAAAAAAAATTTAATAAATAGAAAAGGTTTTATAACGCAGTAAGAGTAGGCATGCGCGGCTGGCAACTGAGGTATATCATATAAAAAAGAATGCAGGTACGAGTATCAGTATAAAGCCAATCATGTTGGATGAAGCTGAAATCTTGCGTCTTGATGGATGATTATTAGCTTACGCTTCATTTACTTGTTCTCTTTTTGCATTGCCTGGCGTACGCTTGTCCTTCGTGTATGTATACATAATGCAATTACCCAATCAAAACTTACTTTGTAGACAGCGCCTATGTTGTGTTTTCGTTATCCTGTTTCTAGTATATCGAAAACAATCTCGTCCAATACATTCTACAATGATGGAGAGCAATATTTTTTTGCTGAGGTCATTACGCCAAAGAACACACGCGGTAGTGGTGACGGCCTGTTATTACTAAAAAAAAAAAAAAACTAAAAATACTTTCTAGTGCAGAAGCAACCCGACACGTTTCCGGCATCGCCAAGTCAGGCTTGGGTATGGCTGGTCGGAGTAAAGGAAAATTGTATAAAATGCCGCCTCGTTTTTAATTTTTTTCACCGTTGTTCTCGCTAGCCTGACCGGAAAGAGCCTGCATTAAGGGCTTCTATTATTATACGAAGCCCTAGAAACTCTCATTATTAGCGCTACCACACAGAATAAAAATATAAAACGAAATACATATTCACATCTTAAGCCTATATTTTCTTGAATATTACTAATGGTCTGTGTTTATGAAGGCCGAGTGTAGGTAATTAGCGACTTGTTAGTCAAATGCAACAAGAACCCCATAAAGACACCTTCGAGATTCAACATCAAAGACATCAAAGACATCATTATAATGTCAGCCAGTGATGTCCCCGACCTATTCCAAAAAATAAAGGTGCACATTAGCATTGCTAACGTACGTTAAATTCACTTTGGTATCATGCCAAAAGGAAGTTTCTTGGGTTTGCTAAGAAGGCCGAATAACCTTGATGAGACCCTTAATTAGCTTTCCCATTGGTGGCTCCAAACTTTTTGAAAGCGTTATTCATAAAGGAATGCTTGTAAAGCCTCGGGAACAACCAACTACGTAATTAAATTTTGCGCCAGTTATGCAGTGTCTCGCTATTTTCCGAAAATTGTTTTAAACTTTTATCAGCGATTATGGCTTTCGGCATCGATATTTGCAAGAAAGATGTAATTTAGAGTTTTTGAGTCAGATTCTGACTTTGATGCGTTTCTGAAATCTACAAGGTCGACATCCGTACTAAATGGTATCAGTTCCAGCCTAAGCCATTCTAAACAGAGATAGGGGATATGACGTCTATGAAGCTGTATGTATGCAAATGGCAATACACACTAAATGCAAACTTCTGAAGTTCAGGTGCATTGCAAACTGTTGTGACCCACATAATTTTGTTCGCAGTCATCCGAAGTTGGTCAGATTATTCATTACGATGTACGGAGTTAATGAAATACGCAAACGTTACGTGAATGTGTACGTTTATTGGGGCGTGTGTTTTATTCGCAAATTTTGTAGAGCGTGCTCACAAACATCAGACGCAGTTGTTACACGAAGTTACTTGCTGCGTGTTTTTCCTCTTCCGTGTTTGATAAAAAAAAAACATCGAGAAGCATGATCAAAATGATATATATACGCACTTGCGTGCTTGGAATGTTACGCTCTCAGACGTGGTGTAAAGAATGAAACCTCTGTGCAGCCGTGACCATTTGGGCTCTTTAGTATGTCATTTGGTAGTTAGTGCTTTGTCTTTCTTTTTCTTTCTTCTTAATTGTGTACCTGAGCAACTCGATCGGTCCCAGAATGCACTGTGGTACAAAATAAAACTAAATTCTAGGGTTTTATGTGCCAAAACCCCGATATGATTTTGAGGCATACTGTAGTGGGGGACTCCGGATTAATTTTGACCACCTGGGGTTCTTTAACGTGCACGTAAATCTAAGTACCCGAGCGTGTCTGCATTTCGCCCCATCGGAATGGAACCGCCGCGGCCGGGGTCGAACCCGCTAAATCTGCATCAGCAGTCCAACGTCATAGCCACTATGCTAACGCGATGGGTCACCGTTATAAGTCATGCGGCCGCATTATCATTCTAACTTCTCTGCGAGGATGCAACGTCTTTACAGTCGCAACTGATAAGTCGTATAGTTAGGCCGAGAGGCCAAAGGACAACGCCTTGTCCGCTTCCTTTGTTGGCAATGGCCGGACGTCCTTTTCCGGCACATTTGCTGGCTGCAAGAAAGACTGCTGGTCGCACGGAAGCACGCATATGTGATCATCGTTGCAAGCACGGGGCATACGAAGAAGCGTCCTTCTCAGCCATAACAATGCATTTGTAGATTCGTGCGATTTGGATACAAATTAGGCTTCTGGCAGGCGTGGACAGGGAGAATTGAGGTTGCTTCCTGAACAAGAAACTAGGCTCCTAAGTAATCAAGTGGTGAATGGTGCCCGTGCTGAAAATAACCTTTTATGATCACGTTGGGACTGGAGGCTACTGCTGCGCGTAGTACGCTTGCGTACGGTTCAACAGTTTCCGCAAACTTTTTCTAGTGCGCACATCTGCGGTCACAACATGAACCGCATCCTGCATGGGATCCAAGAATAACTGACGGCACGTTAAGTAGATATGCCTTCGAAAGTCGATATGCCCTCCGGCTGTACTATGCGTGGTGTAAGCATAGATATCGGAATGGCAAAATTGAAACATCATTTTGAAGGCTCACCGCATCATGTCGTGTAAACACAAACAGCATGTGACTGAATACAACATGTGCCACAGTCTACACCCCGGTGGCGTCGTCGGCATGATGAGCTTTCAGGCGCGCACTGAATTTAGGCACAAAGATGTTTACCGCTGGTGGCCATATGCATCAAGTGTGCAAATAAAACTGTACTGACAACACCGCGACTGACGCCCACGAATGTTGAAATACAGCCGGGTCTTGATCGAGAATTCAAACAGTTCGCTGCCATTGGCATGGATCGACGCTCTGGTATATCCTGTGAGTGAATCACTCCTTTATATATTCACCTTTCCCGCTCGGGTGCCACTTTTAATGTCTATGTCTTGCCATTTTTGTGTTAGGGCCCTTTGTCAATGCACATTTAGATGCGCCTGCTGGGCCAACACAATGAATGACTTCTACCCTCTGCGGGAGGTGAGGAGAAACCCCTTAGCCACGGGTTATATAGAGTGTAGAGAGGCGCTACGTGCAATAACATAAAAGCAAAATAAGCTGTAACAGGCAAGATTACGTCTTGAAGTGGTTACCTTGAACGCAAAACAGAGTTAACTTCACTCAACAAAATCCCGGTAGCTATTGTGCAGTGGCAATGTGCACACCACTCAACTAGTATACTGTCAATAAAGAATTGTGCGTGTTACCATAAGGACAACCAGGTTGTAACGAATCGCTACCGCGAATAGATGACGCTATCGTAGCCTACAAGGATCTGAATTTTTTTCATCTCTAGATTTACGCTCCGGCTATTGGCAAGTGCCCATGGCTGACGCCGATAGGTCGAAGACAGCATTTGTCACACCCGACGGCTTATACGAATTTAACGTCATTCCGTTTGGATTTCGTAATGCACCAACAACCTTTGAACGCATGATGGACACAGTTCTGCGCTGCTTGAAGTGGCACACGTGTTAAAGTTACCTAGACGACGTTGTTGTTTTTGCCCCTGACTTCACCACTCACCTTCAACGCCTCCGGCGTGTTTTGACGTGCCTAATAAACGTTGGCCTACAACTGAACCTAAAGAATTGCCGATTTGCAGTGCGGCAGCTCACGATACTGCGTTACGTCTTCTCGCTCGAAGGATGGAATCCTCCCCGATCCAGCCGAACTTCGTGCCGTCGCCGAGTTCCCGAAACCGACGTCCGTCAAAGAACTATGCAGTTTCGTAGGCTTATGTTCCTACTTCAGGCGCTTCATTCGTAATTTCTCCGCCGTCATATCGCCCCTGACGAAGCTCCTTGGAAGCAATGGACCCCTCCATTCGTGGTCATCCGAGTGCGACTAAGCGTTCGCAAAGCTCCATCGTTTGCTGACGTCTCCTCCCATTTTGCGTCACTACGACCCAACGGCACCTATTGAAGTACACACGGATGCCAGCGGTGTTGGCCTCGGCGCTGTCCAAGCGCAACGCAAACAAGGCTTTCCTGAGTATGTTGTGGCATATGCAAGCCGTACGCTTACTAAGGCCGAGACCAATTACACCGTCACGGAAAAAGAATGCCTGGCGATCATCTGGGCGCTTACTAAGTTCCGTCCCTATTTGTATGGTCGCCAATTTGATGTCGTCACGGACCAGCATGCATTATGCTGGCGGTCGTCATTGAAGGATTCCTCTGGACGTCTCGCCCAATGGGCACTTCGATTGCAGGATTACGACATCCGCGTACTGTACCGCAGCGGACGCCAGCACGCTGACGCTGACACACTCTCACGTTCTCCCTTGCCTGATCCCTATCCCAGCTTGACGTTTCTTCCATCGACATTGGGACCATCGCTTCCGAGCAGTGCAAGGACCCCTGGATTGTCTCCATCATAGACTTCCTTGCTGATCGGTCATCGCAGCCAACCACTCGTGCGTTGCGACGTCAAGCTCGCCATTTCTCCATTCGCGACTACCTGCTTCACCCACGCAAAACACCTCTGACGGACGCCAGTAGTTATTAGTAGTACCTCGAAGCCTCCGTTATGAAATCTGCGCATCATTTTACTCTGATCTACAGTGTGCACACTCGGCACTTTTCAAAACCTACCAGCGCCTCCGACAACGCTACTAGTTGCGAGGAATGTATAACTATGTTCAAAAGTTCGTTCGCTCATGCCCCGACTGCCAGCGCCGGAAATCTTCACCCCAGCTCTCGCCAGCTGGTCTGCAGCCTTTACCCTGCCCTAACCGGCCGTTCGGCCGCGTTGGAATCGATCTGTATGGCCCACTTCCTTTGACATCCGCTGGTAACCGCTGGGCCATTGTTGCAGTCGATCACCTCACACGATACGCCAAAACGGCCGCCCTTGCGGCAGCTACAGCGCGCGACGTTGCCACATTCCTGCTTCGCCGATTCATTCTGCAGCATGGTCCACCTGAAGAACTGCTCAGTGATCGCGGACGCGTCTTCCTGTCAGAGGTAGTTGAAGCCATTCTCAAAGATTGCCACGTTGCTCATCGCACCACTATGGCGTACCACCCTCAAACGAATGGCCTCACGGAACGCTTCAACCGTACGCTCGGTGATATGCTTTCAATGTACGGCGCCTCCGACCACACGAACTGGGACGCCATCCTACCCTTCGTAACCTACGTGTATAACACCGCTATGCAGACCACCACTGGGTTTTCCCCCTATTTCTTACTGCATGGTCGGCACCCTTCGCACACCATCTACACAATTCTGCCGTATCGGCCGGATGCATCCGAGTTAGTGCCTATTTCTACCACGGTCAGACATGCAGAAGAGTGCCGCGACCTCGCTTGGGCCTTTACTACCGAAGATCAAGAGCGTCAGAGGAGCACTCCCGGTGACGCCACTTTCACGGTCACCTTCGATCCTGGAGCGCTCGTGTGGCTCTCAGTCCCTCTCACTGCCCCTGGCCTCTCATCAAAACTGGTTCCGAAGTATGAAGGCCCTTATGGTGTCATCGAACGCGCATCTAATGTGAACTATGTAATAGAACCAGTAGAGCCATCTTCAGACATGCGCCGCCATGGACGAGACATTGTCCATGTCGACCGTCTAAAGCCTTACTACGACCCGCTCATCGTGACGAACTGTTAGATCGCCGGACGGCTCCCTTATCGCTCCCGAGGTGATTGCAGTGAAGAAGAGATACACTAGTGGGTTCAGCGCTACTGGATCAAAACGCTAGTGGGTCGAGCGCTCTTGATCTGGTATAGACTACTTAATTCTTTTATTATTGCTTTATTTCTCATTTTCAATTAGTCATTTATTTTTATTCTTATACTAATGTATTTATAAATTAATTTATTTCAAATTTCTATCATAATACCACCCGGTTCGTGGCCTATCCCCCTCAGTGGGTTGTGCCAAGTGTTGAGGCATCATCATCATCATCATCATCGCTCTTGATCGGCAACGGCTCTCGTGCTTGGAAGCTCTTACTGCACTGACCGTTGACGTTGCGCTGCTCCAAGCTCTGCCGAATAAACACCTTTAGAAGGTAATCTTAGTTTAGCAATTTTCCTCAGATAGTATCAATTTTCATCAGTTTAGTTGCAATAGACAAAGATTAGAAGCCTTTTGCTAAAGCTCTGTGAAA
The DNA here is from genome assembly GCF_013339745.2 of Dermacentor silvarum. Taxonomy (NCBI): domain Eukaryota; kingdom Metazoa; phylum Arthropoda; class Arachnida; order Ixodida; family Ixodidae; genus Dermacentor; species Dermacentor silvarum. The sequence goes on from NC_051159.1 coordinate 85,250,394, forward strand.
CAAAACCGTCGCTGGCAAGGCCAAGGATACAGCTAGGCGAAGGCGTTCAGTTCACTGTCTCGCAAAACTTTCGGATTTCACCTTCTCGTTTGTCCTCCTATGCATACATGAGGTACAATGTGCTGATTGAATACAACGCTTGGCATCGGTTATTATCTCTATGACCCATTTGAAAGCGGGCAACTGTCATTTATGACATTACACAAGGAGAATGCTACTCTATGCTATAAAATCTGCTTTTTGCTTTAACTTGCCGTGTATGAAACTCAATCTTAACGCAGTGTAATGGAATTGCTATGACTACTGACGTGTTTACGAGTTCGGCTAATAACGACTGCTGACGAAAAATGTGGCTTGTATGTTCACCAATATCAAGTACCTATTCAGATCTCGAAGTAAGCGATAACGGCTAATTTGATTCCTGTCCTACTTCTGTTTAATCCCGGCGTTTACGTACCCCGTCTTTAAGACATAAATTTTCATGACCGTCGCGAAGAAGGATATGAGCATATTACAAAGAACCAAAACTATGAAGTCGACAAGAAAGAAATATTTATTTCCGGCATTTTCCAGTGCTGACGTATAAATTACTCGTAATTTTGAAGTAGCGCTTTCGACCGTCGCTAACAACAGTCTCTCGGGTATAGTGGTGGCGCACAGGAAGTTATGGTTGAAAATTTTAATACACGTTACCACGTTCAAGCGGCTACTTCTTGCCATACACAGGCTAATAATAAAAAAAAGTGGGTGGCAGCACCAGGCAGCCTGCAGTTCTGGAGGAGCGTAGGATTTACCGTAGTCGCTGCGCCAGATGACCCTACATTAGCCCTTACCGTGCGAGTTTTCCCTTGATCGTGGAAGCCTTAAAGACAGTTTTTGCCTGTATCGTAGAGGCGGTGCCTGGTCTGTGCTCGTTATGCATAGCCAGCGAGCCTACCAGCAAAGCCTCGCCAATGAGCCACAGGTGCTCGTGAGACTGAGAGAAAATATGATGGCTGGGCTCGCTTTTGTCGATGGCTAACCAGGCAGGTGAACAGGAGCTTCCGGAGCCAAGCCACCCAAAAGTACCGGGTGTCCTAAATGGGCAAACCAGAAGCCCGCACCTTAAATAGGTGGCCAGATGACTTCCGACAGTGGCCTGCTCTAGCACCTAATACTATTCTGGCGATCAGCTCACATCTTGCTCGCCTAGGCCTTGTCTTAAGGTAGGTTTAGAGCTGCTCAGATATTACTGTATCGTGTGCGTTTTCTAGCGTTTATTCTGGTCCTTCGCCTGTTAAATGTGCCAGTCAGTGAGGTCACATGAGTTTACTTACGTCACGCTGTTTCGAGCTTTAAGTTTGTCTGTGCGCCAATACGCAAATGTTATTCTGTGCTTCAACATTTGATGTTCGTGCTTTTTGAAGTATCTGAATTATGATACCCAAACAAACCGGGAAATAACTGTGTCTGAGCTTTCGAAATCAAAATGCGCTCTTTATGACCTCACAGCTCTGCCTTTCTTGATTTTGTGTCATCGCACTATCTGCTTATATAAAAGCAACGTATAAATGACAGCAGCTGCTCAACTAGAAAGCACCACTTATAGTCGGGATTCACACATTCGCGTGATGGTGCAGATAGTATTTCTGCTCTTTTTTGTTTCTCTATATGAAGCCCTTTGTTCTCTTCCCACTTCGCGGGGTAGCAAATCAGACGTGTGTCTAGCTAACCACGCTGCCTTCTTCTTCCCTACTTTCTTACTCTTTGCAAGGAAAAGCTCACCTAGTCCAATGATCGCAGAACGTAACAGGACCGCTAAATATTTTCATATCATTAAATCTAAAAATGGGATTCTATCTGAACGATTTCGGGCGCACCGCGTTGTCAGCTCTGTGGAGATTGTTAATCATCATTATGATAATTGGTGGCAGTGACGCGACACCTTAAACACGCACATGCAGTTCGGCGACAACTGAACAAGAAGATCGCTCTTGCAGTATGATAAAGAAATTCTCAAAAAGGGCTAGACACAACTTGGCAAAGTGATGTGAGTATCGCAAAAATAACACCGCTATTCAAGTTCACAACGAGATCCCTCGTCCAGAAATGGCTTTCGCCAAGGACGAAGTTATAAAACGTAAGGATCAGTAGTAATGGGTGTCTTGCAGAGCTTTGGATCTTCCCGTCTAGGTAACCTCCCTGCCTTTCCTATTTTCTCTCTCTCTTTTTTTCTAGAAAATCTGGAGACTTCGGCGATTTCTCCATCACACGGCTCACTAACTGCGACAGCGGCAGGATTTCCAAATGGATTCGGCCACCTTCTCACAGACAAAGTTCTCCTTGAGATGGAAACAAAACCAAAGGTGAATGAACAGCAAACGAAGCCACGTCTACAGTCCTTCTCTTGAGCATGTGGCAATTCAAGCACACTTGGGGCGCCATCTCTTGCACGTTTGGGAAGACAGGAGAGATTGTATATCGCCCCCGCATGCCTAAAGAAAGCTCCTGGAAACGTCGTAAGATAAAGACAGAAAAGTAAATGTAATAAACTCGAATGGAAACGAACAATATATTCGCCACACAATTTTCCTGCAGCTAACTACTACGACATCGCATTTGAAACGCGCGACGTTTGAAATGGCAAGCACGGAAGCCCGGAATAGCTTCTGAAAATGAGCAGAATATGTTTTGAATAGGAAAATTGTGGGGAAATACACTGAAGTAGACGACGGGAATTCACCTGTCTACTTCCTGACTAATTGCAAACTCGCTCGTGGTTACTAGAGAGATGACACGTTTGCCTGCCGAAAGTCAACGCAACGCCTCGTAGGAGACGGCGAACGCATTTGCACTCCTCCGGTTCGCTTCGTCTACGATAGGTGCCGCCGCTGTCCTGACGGCCTGAAAAGCGCGTATCGATCGCGAGTCTGACGTCGAATGCACTGCACTGAAAAGAAAATATAAAAAAAAAGAAAAATGACCTCCGCAAAAATGTGTTGGAATAAAGGGCCACCGCCAAGAGCTATAGATGCAACTACGTTAGCCACAAATTTGCGCTCGTTTGCATGTGTCAGTTTACGCAGAGGTTTAACGCTGCAGATTACTCTGTAGCAGTATAGCAGAAGCTGTATGAGCTTACTGTTTAATAGAAATGTTATCGCCGCATGCTTTATTCTACGTGTAAGACATGTATAGTACGGCAGTATGGACAGCTCGGCAGGAGTGGTCCATGTGGGCGTAGCATCCTGAGACATTTCAATATAATATTTCTACGTAAGGCAGAGATATATACTGTACGAGAAAACTAGGAAAAAACGCTGAAGTGATTGACGGGCCCCGTCACGTTTTGCTTCATTGCACATTCTATTTTCCATCACTCCAGAAACATCATCGAGCATGTATTGTGCATGTTGTGATGTTTTGAAGAAAATCGACATAAGAGATCATTAATAAACATTGAGATGATTATTTGTCTATTCGTTAATTTAGTAAATACAGTAGCCCACATATGCATGGTTCGACTAATTCACCGAAGAATTGAATGCCTTATTGCACGAAAAAGATGCCACCACTGTAAACAGCTGTAAAGGAAGCTCAGTGAGCTTCTATGTTTATTTTCCAATTTTATGTGTTTGTTTTTATCACTTCAGTTTATATGTTTGTTTCGTCACTTCAGTTTAACGTGTCCCGTTCATTGGGGACACGTTAAAGATCCCCTCCCCTGGTGGTCAAAACTATTCCGGAATACCACACTACGGTGCGCCTCATAATCAAATTGTGGATTTGGCACGTAAAACCCCAAAGTTCAATTCAATACAGTTTAAGGTTATGCATGTTCATCGAAGGTTGTTTTTCTCATTATGTAGCACTAACATTTTACAGTTTATTCAAAGCATTATTTTTTATTGATATTAATAACAAGATGTTGGCACTAGGAGATGGTGCTGGCTTCTCGTCGCAGAAAACAATTAGAAGTATACCTGCTCATTTTTTCATGTTATTTCTGGCTACAATTGGACGATAATTCGATATGTAAATGCAGGTGACGTAAGTTGTCGACATTCACAATGGCATAAGCACAACAAATACTCCGCATTTAAATTGTCAGAAGAGATAAAATGTTACATGTACAGCTCCTTCGAAAAGTGGGGGAAATAAATGTCCAACGTCATCTACGAGGGTCTTGCGTAGAGGGTTTTTTGTTTCTTTCTTCCATTGTGTGTTGCATTTATTTAGACAAACATGAACGAAGCTCATGAAATAATGTAGGTATGCAATTCATAGTGATGGATGTTGGTGCATAACGAAAATACGCACTGTATAGCGCTGACGTGTATCGCCGATTTCTTCGTTGCCGTGGTGTTAGAATTAAGATGTTTTGACTTGCTCAACTTTAGTCGGGTTGTGTGTAATCTGGTAAATCTAGAGAAACGGGAAGAAAAGGAAGGAATGTCTGCGAGACGCACGTCCACTTTATCTCCTTCAGCTGAGGGAAAGGGCTTAAGGGATGAAGATACACACGAGGACCACTGAGTGTGAGTTATTCCGGAAGTGCACGTCGAAATTCCGATCGGTCACAGAGGCCTGTGGATTTCAGGAACTGCAGTGCACGAACGTGCCGATTTCTGAGCTTGTGCCATGACCCGACGACCTTTGTAACCTCTAGAGTAAACTCTCGTCCAGGTGATCTAATATTGTGCGGATTAGGCGGGGCTGGCGGTCGTATTGCAAGGACATATGCGGAGACGACGCCCGATTTGTTTTATCGACAGTCCGCTAATTTTAGGCAAATAGACGAGGCAACGTCAGGACCGATGCTTTAGTGCGCGCTGCTCGAGAAAACATTATCTGCCTGCGCCAGCCGTGCTGCTTTACGATAACTAGGGCATTTTGCACTTGCAAGAGATCACGTATTCGATCGCCGGCGACGGCAGCCGTATTCTATAAAGATGAAATGCAAAAACGCTCGTATTTAACTCAGCTTTCGGCGTAGGTTAAAAAGTTCACGCAGTCAAAGTTATTCTGGAGCAACACAATTCTGCGCTTCTGATAGCCCGTAGGTTGCTTTGGGAAGCACTGTCGTCGATTTGAGTCACAGAAACAAACACTGTCTATCGCAATGCGACGACCGGATGATCGGCCGTTGTCCGCGCAGGCGGTACTCGAGCACCGTGCCCATCGCTCGTCGGCCCACAAGGCTGCGAATGTATTTTTTCGTGTTTCTTGATGGTGACTGGCCTGTGTGAACGCCTTTCAGTTAGTGGTGCTCTCCGCGCGCATGCGCAAACTCACCGTGTCTTTCCTTGCTCTCTCTCTCCCGCTTCTTCCTATTGCCCTTACCCCAGCGTAAGGTGGTCAACCAGACGCATTTTTGGTAAACATTCCCACCTTATTCCTTTCTTTCCTCCTCCTCCTTAAACCCTATACTTGACTTTATTACGTAAAAAATCGCGTGCCTACATCCGGATAGCTCCCAATGTACCTTGAAATTATTGCTCGTGCACGGAATGTTACTGCATCGTTTCTTCCCATCTGCAATGGGCAATTGAGCAATGAAGAAAAACTGCTCTCAATTCTAAGAGCACTAACACCGTGTTTTTTTTTCTGATTCACCCAAAATAATGATGTGTCCTCGAAAAGCACTAATGTTATGCTCACCTCGAAGAAATGATCAAGTGTTAAGTAATGTTTATTCTGCAGCTTTAAATTAACCACAGCAAAAACTATGGCTTTGAGGAACCTTTAAAAAGCGGGTTCTGGTATAAAGAATTCATTGTGTTATACCGGGTGTTCAAAATTAAGCTTTACGGAATTTTAGAGATCGCCTGTGGCAGGAAGCATAATTCTTATCATTGAGCTGGGTTATTCGATGAGGCGCACATTAGTAGCATGAGAAATCGAAACACGTATTCAACTAATGAACAAAAATTTCCTAATTAACTTCTTAGTTAATTACATTACGACACATTATGCAATTTACAAATTGTAGTCAGCGAGCTTCTCAGCCACATCCACTTGGAATGAATTTGCAGAATGACACCAGTTTGGAGATAGGCGACATCAAACTAGCCGTAAAAATACACTGTTGTTCCACTTACATTTTACCAAAATGCTGTTTTAAAAATTAAAGCACAAAAGTAACTGGAACGCCCCTGTATTTCGCCCCACACTTTGGGAAATATCTCGAAACTGGTGTCATCCTGGAAATTCATTCCAAGTGGATGCGTCTTGCAAGCTCACCGGCTACAATTCGTAAATTGCAATATGTGCCGTAAAGTAATTAACTAAGAAGTTTATTAAGGATCTTTGTTAATTAGTTCAATATGTGTTTCGAATTTCTCGTGCTACTAATGTCCGCCTCTTCGAATAACCCAGCTCAACGATAAGAATTACGCCACAGGCAACTTTTAGAAATTTCGTGAAACTTAAAAATGAACACCCTGTATATATTTTTGCTCTGAGGACAGGTATTCTCAATCAAGAGATAGAAAGTAATCTTATTGATGAGGATACAGGTATATGAATCACTAGTCAATTACACAATGTACAGCAGTCGCTTCGTGAGCTCTGAGCATTTTGTGCAGGTTCACTCATTTATTTACTTTTGCTAATATCCACTAGTGAAGGTCCTGTCAGAAATATTTATCATCCAGCATTATAAAATATGATACTTTTATTAGCTTGAGTCTATCTGGAAAGACACTGTCCTGTATAAAAATTCCTTTCTTACTATAGTTTGACGTGCAGAATATCCCGAGGGCTATCGAAGCCGAAAAAGTACTCTAAAACACTTTCAGGGATCCAAATATAGCGGGAAATGTATATTGTAATCAAGTTGTTGTTTCTAATGTTATTATACTTTAACCACTCTATGACCAAGCGCTATCGCAACAAAATACAATGCATTCAGTAAGCAGTGGTTTAGCAAAGAGAGTAAGCCAAAAAGTATCGAATGAGAACACAAACAATGCCTTGTGAGGATTACTTAAGCATAATATTTTCCAAATATGCCGAGACAACTGTCTCCGCTGTTCACGTAGAGGTAATGAAAGGGAAGGACAATACGGATAACAATATTTCTGGGACACTACTTAAGGCTGTAGAAGCAAGCGATAACAAGGAAATGTTCCGAGGATAAGGTCCTTGAGTACTTCGTGTGTCCTTTTCCTTCAATTCCATCCCAGTGGCGCACGCCATCCTCGATTATTAAGGCGGTCACTCGCTGGCGTGTTTCGGAACCGATAAAGCCCCGCCTAAGGGAAGAAGTGTCCCAAAGAAAGGCGCCGTCGCCCAAGGCGAGATAACGGTCACGTATGACAGCACCCATTTGCTGAATTTTTTTTTGCTATAGTTTTTTTCTGCATAGGCTTCTTTGCGAAATAAGAGCACAGCAATACCTTCGTGCTAAGGAACGCTCCAGGCAAATGTTACAATATTGTATTCTGCCTTGCTATCAATTCTCTCTCTCTCTCTTTTTCCATTTTCCAAGCGTTTCTTTTTCCCCTCTTGGCATTTGTACTTTCCATTGAGAAGTGCTGTATGCAATAGCCGTCCAAGTAAAACCGTTACATCGTTTTATTATCACTTGTGCGTGTTCGATATATATCCTCGACTTCTGTATATTGTATGATTGAGGAAGAGAGAAAAGTAGTAGTTAATATTTCAACAGTCAGCTACATAGTGACAGAACGAAAAGGTATTGCTTCATTCTTAAGAATTGTGCAGGCCATGTCCGTGCTAAAGCATTTTTTCTTGTTACGTACACATCATAAGGTAACGTTACACATGTGTGGTGTATTGGACCTTCTTTAACATATTTAGAGTAAAAGCACTACCTTAGGAGGAAAAGTTAAAATGAAGTTAAAACACCGAAACCTTCATTGAGTAAAAAATGCCAACATCGCCAGGTTGCACCTGTAATATTGACCAACCGCCAAGTGTTTAGATGCACGAACAGTGATTGATAGCTTTGGTCTTTCATCTCATCTTTAAGTGTTCTTAAGCTTTTTGTAGTCAATATAAAACGGCATTACGATACCCTTGTCTTTATTTAGTTCAGGGAGCTGTCGTATAAAAGAAATTTGTTTTGGGCACTGATCCTTACATGATTCAATATTCTGTAATAAATCAATCGGTCAGCTGGAACCTTAACGTAATATTAGTGTCCAGGTAATAAGGACATTACTTGTATGCAGGTGACATTGACCAACAAAGACCAGTGTACATCTATTTTGTATCAAAGCCATGCGTAAGCACACGAAGAAGGTGGTAACAGGACGGATATTTTGGGGCTACTTGGAGATGTTATTATTATTATTATTATTATTATTATTATTATTATTATTATTATTATTATTATTATTATTATTATTATTATTATTATTATTATTATTATTATTATTATTGATACTGTACCTGAGGTAATGAGAGTAAGTCAAACTAAAACAGTGGAACGGTCTAAAGGCGTGTACGTGATGACGCAAGTTTAGTGCAAATTTTGACAGGACCATGGCGTGAGACTTAGCTGCAAAGGGATGCTGCGTTATGTAAAACGTCAGTCTAATAATCCTAACATCTATGCTCAGCGGAGTTATTCCACTGATTGCTGGATCTCGAGATATCTAAATATAGGGAGCTTGATAAGAAGAATTACTATTGTGTCATCTAACACCATTGTTAACAGAGTGAGCTGACATAAAAAAGCCATAGTATCAAACATTCTTTCGACGTAGGGTGGAAAAACAGGAACACAATATCGTAAAAAAGGAGTCTACGTGTACCAGGTGGCAGAGGATCATATATCCCTTTAGCGCTCACACACAGTTCCACAAAAGAAAAATTGGAATAAATTGTTCCCCTTTACTTATAGCCACGGGGATTACATTTGAACAAAAAGAAAGAATGAAATGATATTTGAGTAAAACCTAATTACCATGCTAATAAATTAGTAATTGGTTGCTGAACTATCCACAACTGTAAACTGTCTCCAGCGTATCAAGATAGAGAAGAAAGCAAAGCGGAAGAAAGGCAGGGAAGTCAATCAGAGGGACGTTAGGTTTGCTACCCTACATGGTGGGTAAGAGAAACGGGCAATGAAAGAGGAAACGAGGGAGACAGAGAACACTGCGTGCTCGCGGGAGGATGCCACAGGAGGTGCATAACCTGCAACTGTGGCTGCTGCGCTACAAGAAATGTACTAGTAGATGAAACAAACTATAGCTTTTTGGCCAAGTGGCGAATATGGCCACGGTCAGAGTGTCTGACTCAGAAAAACACTGCTATATGTTAAGCGTTATATTTTCCGTGCTAAAATAATTTTGTGGAATCAGACTCAGCGTAGCACATACGACATGTTGGGTATTTGAGGGATATACAGGCAAAGAGGAGGAGAAAGACAGGAAAGGTGGGAAGGAGGTCAACCATACTCGCGACCGGTTCGCTACCCAACGACGGAGATGGGGGGATTTGCATGCAAAGTGCGGAAGGTTCCAATAGATCAAGTCGAGAGTCACACTGGCACTGTTTACTACAGCACCATCAACAGCAGTCAGTGCTGACAGCCCACTCTTCCTGTCAAAAGGCCATGCCGTACGATATGCCATTGAGCGCAGGAGAGGCTGAAGGGACGAACCTTTCGCTTCCCCGCCGGTAAAGGGATCGAACGTGGAAAATGAGGCGATCGGGACGACGGCCCTCTCGCGTGCTTCGTCCGCGCTCTTTCTCCTTAAGCCCGCCCCAAGTTGATGCTGGGGCCGACGTGTCCTCGTTATCGCCGCGCCGAGCCCGTGAAGAAAAGGAGCGAAAGCGGCAACCCGCAAATTACGGAACATTACGAGGCTAATTGGAAGGTGATTCTCTCTCGTTAGCCCTGCCTGTAGGCGCCGCCGTTGCCGCTGGTGGTGGATCTCCGGGCGCAGATATCGCTGCTCGTCACGCGAAGCCACCTTTTTCCTCGCGGCGCTGCTTTCTCTACATCTTATCTCCCTCTCTCTCTCTCTCGTGTTGGCTTTCCAGCAAGGCTCCTTGCTGCTGCTGCTCTTTCATCGGCATCTCACGGAATCAATGGGGGGAGTCGGCCGAAGGCTGTTATTAACTCGGCAACGAAGATGGACAGGAGAGAAAGCGGTCATTTTCGCATCGGAAAACACTCGCTGCTGCGAGCCAGTGTTTGCGTCTTGGCTCTGGTTGGAGCTTCTCCCCGGTGGCGGCGGCTGTGTGTGTGTGTACACGGAAGTGTGTGCGCTCGTTTGCAATGGAATGACCTCGTTCGTGTGATTGCTCGACGGCCGTAAAAGAGGCCTTGGAGTGCCATGAATCAGCCGCTTGACGCTGGGCGCATGACGCGGGAGGTGGAGCATAAAAAAAAAGGGAGATTGGAGTGATGCGAAGCGTGGCGTTTATCTTAATTTTACTTGTGTGCTGGAGTAAAAATTATAACAAGACCCTTCGTGTGTGCTTATGGAACGGAGGAATGTATATATCATCTTGCAGGCATTATTTTAAACAAAATAAAAGCCAAGTAGTATGTTCAAAAAACTAATTAGGTATGGTTAAAAACAATGCCCTTTAAAAATGTTAATGGCAGACGAAATGAAATTGTGGGCGCCTACATGCGCACATGCCTACAGATTGAACCCCACCTACAGAACATAGCGGAGTATGCATAGAACAGTCAAGCTTATACATAAATCTATGGCAACATAAAAAAAAGTTTTGTCTCATTTACGTCTTCGGATAATGCCAAACTGTGCTAAAGTACTGCAAATATAAACACCAACGGTGCTGTCATCCGCACACGGGCTTGCAATGCCTTTTGTGAAACGCCGCATGTTTCGTCAACTTCAATTTACGGAGTTTCTCAGTCCACCGAACTCGCCTCTCGAATCATCATTGGATTTCAGATAAATTGTAGCCGAATGTGAATAAGGTTGCAGTGCATTCAACTGGGAAAGAAAAACGAAACGTTGGTTTCAAAAGAGTTCGGAGGTGTGCATGGCGGTGCATGGCGGTATGATTTAAGAGCAACTAAGTATAACGACCTGTTTACCGGGGTGGGGCTTGCTTAACCGAGAGAACGATCACTTATATTTACTGACGTTCTCGGTTGTAGCAACTACAACCAGATAAAATTACGTAGCGCCTGATCTTTTTTTTTTTCGAATCGCCTCAACGTTCATTTTCATTTCTTTTCGTTTTCATTTATTTCTCCTGGCTGCCCTTGAAGCACACTCGGAACATTAACACAACGTTTTGTTTTTTTTGATATGGGAACCACGCGGCCGGACTAAGGAATGCGTGCGAGCTAATTAGTGTTGTCGATAAGACGAGCTAGAAATTATGCACAGTGTTGGGCCCGTATTCACAAAAAACATCTTACGCTAAAATTGTTCTTAAGAGAAAAATCCAGCGAATACTGATGCTGGACATAACATTAACGAAGCCGGCTGGCCTTTGGCAAAGAGCAAATAATAACAAAAAGCGTTGTGCATTCGGCCCATGTAATGTGAGAGATCAGGGCTCGTATTCGCAAAATTTTCTTATGATAGAATTAGTCGTAAGAGAGAATTTCAGGCAACGTTTACGTGGAACATATCATTAATGATGGCGTCCCGCCAATGGCACAAAAACACGTACGAACGTAAATGTTTTGCAAATTTGACCCCAACTTCGCCAAAGGAAGCTCAATGTTCGCACACAGCCGCCTACATCTGAACATATCTTGCACGAACCTCTCCTACAACAGAAAAAGTGATAAAGGTTAGTCCCGTTCCCACTCTATTCACAAACGCGACGACATTTATAAAATATTGCCACAAAGATGCTGCCTTGCTTTATTTCCTAAAAAACATGGGTGTTTAAGGAACTAAGAATTTGTTTTGGCAGTAATACACGTTGAAAAAAATACCATGGGAAACAAAAATTTCGAGGCTGCATTACGGCAACATAAAAATAGCCTTTCTGCTCGTGCCACTTCCCCTGGTCACATACTTTTCTCTCTACCACCCCCGAACAATTTTTTTTTAGATCACTTTTGTCAGCGTCGTGGGTTGTGGATTCAGAGTTAGGAAGAGATGTCTTGGGAAAACGTCTGCCCGCGTGAGAGTTGATGTTAAAAAAGTTATCTGATAACTGCATTCAATCCAGTGAAGTGGACAACTCACTGTTCACTTCAAGCAGGTTTGCTGGTACGTTCGTAATTGGACATCTTAGACTTCAACGGCCGCCCGCAAATCAGTGAAGTATATCCAGTTAGCACGCAATCACCGCCATGAGCCAATATAACGGCTACTGCTTTGCTAACAACGCTGTTACGGGGAGAACATCCGGAACGGTAGAGAGAGAGAGAGAGAAAAGTCATAAGGGAAAGGCAGGGAGGTTAACCAGGCTGAGCGCGGTAGGCTACCCTGCACTGGGGAAGAGAGAAAAGGGATTGAAAGAGGAGAAAGAAGAGAGGAGTTCACACCCTGAAAGGTAAAATTTTCACATTCTTATGGATCACTTCGCCAGTCTTTGCAATATCCAGTATCTAAAGAATTCAATTTAATTTTAACACTGGTGGACTGCTTTCTTCAGTATAAATTCAGACGCTATAGTTGACAGTTAAAATTGCAGGAACGCGAGTGTTGAACCTACCGGAAAACTATGCACATAATGGGAGTGCTTCATAGCTGAAGTTATTGGCACCGACACTAAGTTGGAATTCAGAGCGCGGATTCACAAAGCTGTTTGTTCGCAGAACCCTTCTAGAGAGCTATCGTCTGAGATAATATTCAACGCGAATCGTTGCATATGGCCTAAAGCAAGAAGCGATCGCTTTGAGTGATCGTTCGCAAGCGGAACACCCACTGACACGCTTAAGAGAACCGCCTGTTGTTACAACACAACCGCTCCCATATCACCACATGTACACCAAATTTCATGACGCGACCTGTCGAGGATTGATCGTGAAGCCTTAATGTTTCCTTTGTGTATCGTCGCGCGTTTGCCTATGTGACTTTTATCTGTGTGTGTATATCGTGCCTGCGCGCAAGTTATTAATGGAACAACGTCTTGAGTTACTGTTAGTCCTGTTAGTGCGACCAACGAAAACTCTTTTTTTTTTTCCTTCTGCTTCTTGCATGCTCATGTACCATTGATGGATGCGACCAAGCGCACCGACTTACCATGAGTCAGTAAACGCATTCCACCTCATCATTCTTTCTGAATCCAGACACACACAAAAAAATAAACCTTAGCAAGGACACAATAAGCAAAGTAGCTCTATATATAGAAAGGCGAAGGAAAACTAACAAGAACGGCGCGAGACGTTTCCAGAAAAAAAAACTAGTGCGAAGCGAGATAAACGAGCTTCATACGTTAAAAGCAGCTGTAGAGGAGACGCAAGTGGCAACACCCCTCGGGTGTGATAATGAGGCAAGAGATTACAAGCCGAAGCAGCGAGGCAGGTGCCCCAGCCCCGTTGAAGAAGGAAGATCGCTTGGTGCAAGTGATAATCTGGGGTCCCAAATCGAGGCCGTTCTCGCGTGGAAACAAACAATCCCCGATGCCGTAGCGCAAAGATACGATGCGCCAGGAAGCAGCAACTATACGGGGGAACCGAGCTAGTCGACGCGTTGTGTGGAAAAGAACCACAAAAGGGGGGCGAGTGTTGGCAATACCGGAAGTGTGGCTCCGGCCTGCTACCCTTCGTGCGGCAGATACCGCGTAGGAGTTCAATCAGTATTCCGGTAACGGGCCTGAACCTTTCTGCCCTCCTCAGTCCATGACTCGAATTAGAAAAGAGAGGCTTTTTTATTCTTCCCTTCGCGTCGCCAACAATGCCAGCTGGCGCGCGCTTGGAGCGATGGCAGCGAGGCGGTATTCTCGCTCTCCAAGGAGAAAGAAATTGCGAGGCACACCTGACGCTGAACTCTTGTCGACATCTGAATTTTACTCTGCCTCTTTCTATTTTCCCAACAGGTTACACAGTCCTACCTTTCTCGCTTTTTCCTCGACGCCCCGAGTCGCTACTGTTCTTGAGGAGTTTCCTCAGTGGCATCAGGAGTCTAGACGTTTTCGGTTCTATACTTTTAGCGCCGACGATTTGCTTCTGCGCACATTGTGGGCAGGACGAGAGGGGCGCGTAGGGTATGCCGCCAGGCCAGGAACGAGAACTAGTTTTCGGCATTAATCTTCATTACGTATTCATGGGACGTGACAGTGTCGGCCGTGTTCGCGTTCCAGCTGCTCCGTCGAGGCCGCTTATAGGATCGTCAGCTGAAGAAAAGAGGGTAGCCAATGTGGTTCTTTGTTCCTTCGAGGCACCTGTTTCCTGCGATTGAGTTTAGAAATTTTCCTGCTCCTCTGTCTTTGAACGCCAAGAGATCTGTGGAGTGAGGTAAAATAAGCTGCCTGCAGCTCGAAGTCGTGACGGCCTTTTACAGAGCGAAATTTACCGAAGCGCAAATTACGGCCCGGTTCGCCCGAATTCAGATGCTCTCGATTTTTGCGGGTGATAATTTAATGCGTGCTCGAAGGCGCTCGGAGTCGACAAAGAGCACCTTCAATTTCGGGACAGCGTTCTTGCGAAAGACGGAATAAGACTTGGAGGAAGGGCACTGACCAAACTTTTTTAATTAAGGGGAATGCCGCCGCCGGGCTCTCGGGAAGTTTTGCGGGGACACGGTAATCCGCGCGGTAAGTTATAGAAGTGCGAGCTGCACGTCTACGCTGCACGAGTTCGGGGCATTGTATGGCGGCGTAGACGCCGGGGCGTTTTACGGAAGATCCGGTGTGTTGGTAAACAATCTCCTATAAACTTGCCGGTGATAAATTGCCGTCATCTCAACAAGGCTGCACACGTTTTTCAAAGTTTACATACCTACGGTTTAGGCATTGCACAAAGGCACTGAAATCATTTTTCACGGGAGCCGACTGCCCTAAGGTACACATGGGAAGCGCTCTGCAAACTTGCGTAGTGTAGAGAGATGCTGCGAGTCAAGGACGAAGTGGTCGTAGAGCAATATTATATTTCTCAAGTTCGCGACCCTGACCAGGAATGTTAATTAGCAGCTTATTCTAGGAAAGACTGGCGGGATGATTTGTGATTGTAGTGTCTGTAGTATCGCAAAAGAATGGAAAAGTGGACTACTTGGAGTGGATTCATATATGCTATTTTGTATAGTGCGATTGATACGAGGACAAGGAACAGCGCATGTCCTGTCGGTCCTCCTCCTTTGTCCTCCTGTCGTCGCGCTGCCAAAAATGCCAGCGTCCATCATGTTCTTGCCTTTGCACTGTTTCAGCTGCGCAGTTTACCCATAAGGAGGAACATTCATAGAATATTGACTTTGCCCTGAAAAATGTGATGCGGCCTAGTAATTTTGCTTTGCTGAGTCACTCAGGAGGGGGTAACAGAGCAAAAAAAAAAAAATGAACAGATAGAGAGAGAGAAAAGAGATAACCGTTCTCGCCATGCTCCCTTAAGAGCTTACTTTCCCGCATCACTGTTTAACGTGCAAAGAAGCCTGCTTTGGGATTGCGGAGGGTAAAAAAGTTATGGAATATCTGATCGGCAAATGTGATAACAGTGCAATAGTAAATGATTGGTAGCCTTCAAAAAACCAAAATTGGTGACGTCACCGGGCTCACGTCGTGACATAAAAGGAACCTAAATAATACAAATGAATAATTCGCCGATAACGATACTCCCCATTGTGAAATTTGAGCGCAGATGTATACGTATTTTGATTTCGCGATTGACTGAGGCAAATAATTTGAGACCGAAATAAGCGCAACGAGTGGCACTGGGCCAGTGCCGTCAACCCCTTCGCAGGGGGAGGGGCAGTATGGATCTGGGAACACTGGCATGATGAGTGGCATCAGAGCCAGCTGTAGAAGAAAATGACGACGAAAGCGCGAGCAGTGGCACAAGCGCGTTTGCGCGGTTACTCCGAGGGACGCCGACGCTCTACCTAGGAACGGGCACCTAAGAGCTACGCTCTTTAAAAATGTTGTATGTTTAAGCGAAATATTTTCTAAGGGAAAAATAATCCTACAAAAGTGAGTGTCAAAATTTGATTATAAAGGCGTTTGTCCTTTCAGTGACGCACCTAAGAGCTACGCTCTAAAAAATGTTGTATGTTTAAGCGAAATATTTTCCAAGGGAAAAATAATCCTACAAAAGTGAGTGTCAAAATTTGATTATAAAGGCGTTTGTCCTTTCAGTGACGCTTTTTCGGAAGACACGAATCCTTTGAAAAGATAACTTGCTACAGCGAACTTCCAGAAGTTCGCTGCAAAATAGAAACATTGCTGAACCGTACTCCACTGTTATCTATAGCGAACAACTGAGACAAAATTCATACGAACCTACTGCGCGGAGAGTTCTGCATCACAAGGATTAGATCTAAAGTTCAAGTTTAGAATGATTTCTTCGTTTAAAAGTATTACAATACCGGTAGATATGGTCACTCTTTATTTTCTGCTATTTTTTCCTGTACAATGTCCTCAACCATATTCACAACACATTCGCGATATCCTTGAACATATTCTTCGAATGTACGAATTTTCCTGCGGCAAAACCTCCTATATTTCTTATATTTTGCGGCAAAATCTCTTATCAAGTTAATGTAATAAATGGTTCCCGTCCTCGTACTTCAGTGAACCGTCACTGCGGCGTTTGGACCTATTATACACGACCAACCAGAAACACTGCTTCACCAGCACTCAATCAAAATACAAGTAAATATACAGGTATGCTTGCAACTACGAAGCTCTATGCTTCCAGCTTCGAAGCGGTTAATGCGACTACAATTACTTGTCATGTAATAAAAACCATGTACAAAGGGAAAAAAAGCATTCGCGCCATTTGCAAGAGAACCATACACCAGATCGGATGGGAATGAAGCTTGAGAAGAATAGGATGGACATGGGAAAACATCGACCTGCACGAGAAATATGAGCATCTTACCTTACTCTCCCAATTCTGAGAAATTGTCTGGCTAATTGCACATAACAAACACCTGAACGATTGAAAGGATTGCTGTAGGAGAACTAAAAGCCGGATGAAAAGAAAACTGATGAAGTGCAGATGGTGTTTCACAAGTTCTACTAGAAAAGATGTAAATATACAAAGTAATTGGGTGAGTCACAAAAAATACTGTGGTTCAAATTATTGTGCACCATACAGAACTCGGGTGAGCGCGCCGCCTTCCCGTGAAAATTTTGATGTGTGTAGGTCAACTGCAAAATACAACAGATACTACGAAAATACTACGAAAGAAAGTACTACGAGGTCCGCTAAAATGCCTTGCAAGGACGTAAAATAAAAAGAAGCAGAGAAACAAAGGTTTCGAGCTTAACCTTCCCAGAGGTATAATGGAATCTTAATTACTCGACGAGGGCAGTAAAAATTGGTTTGCGATCTTTTCACCTATTTAATTAGGAGAGTTAACCAGAGAGAGGTCAGTCAGCGATGGTGAAGCAATCAGGTGAGGAGCACCTGATTGTCTGATTAATAAATTTATAGAGAGAGAGAGAGAGAGAGAGAGAAAAGCTCGTCAATTAAACGCAGGGCTTTCTTCGGGCGTGTGTATAGTCGCCTACATTCTACTCTGCATAGCGTAGAGTAAAGGCCCTAGAAGAGAGAATGTTATAAAATAAAAACTAAGTAAGGCGTGATACAGTTGCAGTACTTGCCATTTATGTCTAAAAGTATGTTCCCTGTTTCACATTCAAAATGAAAGCGTTGTGAAAGTGAATGGAACCTTGAGCACAGAACGCGGCGCGTCACGATGACATTCTGCTTGGCGAGTAAATGTGACAGCATCTCTAATCTCTGATATGTAATACCGCAAGTTTGCGTTGGCTGGCGAAGACATATTTCCCACAGGCCCGTTAGTAAAAATTAATTGCGTTTGCTGCGAACGCAGAACGTCGTATATGGTATGGGTGAATGTTATAAATAAATATGGCGGCATGCAGTTAACGCAATTCAAGATCACAATCATGATGTCAATGATGATGAAGATTATGGCGAAAACAACAACAGCGAGAACAATGATTATGATGAAAATGATGATGGTGATGATGAGATATGAGTAGCCCCTTTGAAACGGGGCGGTGGTACGTGTGACTAGAACATTCTGGTGCTTTTAAATCTATAAGTGAGCTTTACACTGTAAGCTACATTATTCAGTGTAACAAGTTCGTTTTATTGCTTACTATTATTTTCTTTACGCCACCAATCTTCAAGCTGTCTTTTCCTGGTCTCCGCAGCAGTTTCATTTATGTTTTTCCCATACTGTCCCCGAAACCTAACGGCTCGTTCAGGCATACAACTTTCACATTTACCGCTAGATGGATACTATGACATTCTACTGAAGAATATGCGCAATGGTTTCCGAACCATTTACACACGCTATACATGAGTAGTCTTCATCTCAAAACAAACCTCATCTCCTATAACCACGTGTTCTCAGACACCCCGATCTGACTTGCTCACGTGCCGCCTGGCGCTGAGTAAGTTGTACCGTATACGATAAAGTGCCGACGTAAAACACAGGCCTGTCTTGGGAAAGAAAGCACGAAGCAAAAAGATAAACCGGCGCAGAAAACATGCTTGAAGCCCTTTGCGACACGAAAAGAAAACTTGGCTCCCTGATTACAATCCGGGGTGAGATGGCGGAAACAAGGGAGTTCGTGAGTGTGGAAAGAAACAACTACCACGACGAAGACAACAACAACGAAAGAAAGCAGGCAGGAATCAAGGCAAGCGACCGGGACAAAGTACGCTTTTGGCCTTTGGCTTTGTTCTTCCTTCCAGGCCGTCACATTTTATGTGCCTGTTATTGCTATGGCAACAGGAACGAGAGGAGGAGCGCTAGGTCGGAAGGCGACGGCATTTCGTTTTACTCTCATTATTTCTGTTCGCCGCCATGCGGCGATCCATCACTTCGATGTCCCATCTTTTTCTCCCCGAATTTGTACCAAATTAGTAGCGAATGCGTGTGAAAGTAAATGAGAAGGATGTAATCCCTCAAGTCTTTTGACATCACGGCCCACGACCAGCGGAGCCAAGAACTATGGCGAACAATAGGTGGTCGCCGTCACCGTTCTAGTTGGGCAACTTTTAATAAACGACAACTATATTGAGCGAAAGACCGATTGACTGCATTGGTGCGCTCAATTTGAAACGACGACAATTTGGCAGAAACTAATGGATGTGCACTTAGCTGCTAGATTATTTTGACCCAAAATTATTCATTGTGTGCTGGAGAGTAAATATTTTCTCTCATGTTTAGAACTACATCGAACTGAGCTAGTTGGCACGGATTGATTTTCCTAACATAGCGGGAAAGAACAAAAGCACAAAGAAAACACTAAAAATTAGGCTGCACTCGTATGGTCATTTTTCACGTGTCTTCTTTGTGTTTTTGTTTGTTCGCGTTGTATTAGAAATGTTCTGCCGATTGTAGCCTAATACACCAGGGCCTGTTTTCACAAAAGCCTCTTACGCTACACAGAATTCTACAGAATGCTTCGTAAGAGAAAACTACGGCCAATACTGATGTTCAACATATTATTAGCGAAAGCGACCAGCAATGACAGAGCACTTACGATCGAAAAGCTTTGTGAATTGGGCCCCAGATTATCAGTAATTGTAGTTCATACTTAGTTACATGACTCATATCTCCACTACAATTAAGTAATTGAGAAGTTTCCATAGGCGAGTTGCAAAGCTGACGCAATGCACATGACGATCCATGAGTATCCTCCTCACATAATACTCCTACGTGGAGCCTGTGAGGTATTTATAAACAAAATAAATCAAAATAAGTGTATTAATGTCCGTGTATTAACGAGTTTAGAGGTGGCATTGCTTTAATTTGGCGGTCTAAGTGCGCGCATGCAGCTTAAGCGCCCGTGTGGTAGCACCTACCTAGCACAAAGCCCAATAATTTTTGCAACGCCGAGAGCAAAATACTATCGAAGCGGGGAAGCGTCACAGTTCCGCGTTCTTTTGTCGCCTGAGAATTTGCTGGCTCACTACTACACGAAATAAAGGCGCTCCATGTCTCGCTTGTTGGTAAGAAGAAGGAAAGCAAGACATATAAAATAAGGTTAAAATGAAGCAAGAACTGTTCAATGTTCCGTGCACATATGTCGGGAACCTATTTCGTCTGTGATTCAAGCCGCGCACTTACATGTGCGAGGATATGTTCTCATGAACGCCGACTCCATTCCACGCAGTCTCTTATTCCTTCATATTTCGCGCCTACAACGTGTGCTCGCGTCTGTGGGATAAGATTGTATTGCCAGTCATCCTTTTTTTTCGCAACAGAGGAGACGCGACACTTTTCGCTCTCCTTCGCGTCATTGCTTTGCTTCTCTTCTCCGTGACACTGATAATGCAGGCGCATATATGCAACGACGCTCGGGACAGAGTGGCGAGTGAACCCTTTGCTGTCGCCTCATTTACGCTGCCTCTTACGCTCTCTTTCCAGTCACTAGCTCATTCTAGAGTTTTCGAGACTTGCATTCGGCGCTAACGTCTACGCTCGAGATATGTATTTCACTTTTTTTCAAGATTTTTGATCAGGCTGAAGTCACACCACGGGCGTGATGGAAGAAAGTGGGACGAATAGGAGAAGGGGGAGGAAGTGAAGGCGAATCGCATGATCCGGGAGGACACTCGCACTGTCTTCTTCGCGCCGAATTTGTTTCCGCCCAAGCCTTGAAGACGTTGCACAGAAGAAGCAGGGCCATTTTCGGGGCAACAGCGAAGTCGCGGGAGAACCAGCGCTGGTAAAAGGCAGTGCCACTCGAGGGATCGTCTGCTTGCGCGGCACGAAAGAAGAAAAAAAAAAGCACAGAAAGAAAACCTAAACACGAAAGCAAGGAGAATGAGTCCAGCACTGTGCCGAAGAGGTTGACAAGAGGCAACCCTCTTGCACCCCGACTGCTCTCACTCGACCTCTGCTTCTCTTTGCTCCTTCTCTTCATCTTGCAAACGGAGGAGGCGGCCGCATTTTCGGGCGAGATACGTCCTTCAAAAAGACGGAAAGGCCATCTTCCAGATGTAAGTTGCCTCTTCGCGTTCCGAACGAGGCCGGGCTCGCATTCTCGTCCCTTCCCGGGAGGACTACGAGCTTTGAAGCACCGCTGGATGGCTCGTCTTTTGATTCGCTGTTGCCGCGGCGGCAACCGAAAATGCACTCTGTTAGCTCTCTCTCTCTCTCTTTAGGCTGCGCCGTGTTCGTCTCCATCACGGAGCTCGCGCCGATGCCTCACTTCTACCCTTCGCTCTCTCTCTCCTTCTCTCTCCATTCTTCACTTCCCGTGACGCCGCGCGTCGCCGTAAAGTTTCGCGCCTCCGAAAGCACGAGATGAGTGGGGCTCCTAAAGCGGCAAAATATCCTCGTTTTTGTCGGCGTTCTTTCTGACTTCTTCGCACTTTCTTTCTCTCTACCCTCCCCCTCCCCCTCAACCTTATACGCTCCCCATGGTTCTTCGAAGAAACGTTGGGAAACGAAGTGCATTAAAATCCCAGCGCACACACGCAAAAAGGGCAAGCGACGCACAAGCAAAGCCTTCAAACATTTCTCGGGTGACAGAACGCATTGCAGTTTTTTTTTCTATCCCTCTGGGGCTCTCTCTTGGGCCCACCTTCCTGATAGGAGGAGGCGCGTGGCAGCGACCTTTCCCTTCTGACTCCACTGCGTTATCGCGCAGATTAAAGTTCTGTCATGACAACGCGATGTAGCTTGACGCTCGGTGAAGCCTCGCGCGCCACGAAATCACGGACGTGTGAGGCGCTCAGACTTTGCCTTCGTGAGTGGTGAGCCGACCATATTTTTTTTCCCCACAGCTTCGCTCTCGCGTGCAGCGTTGGAGCTAAGCTTAAAAGGAAAAGTCTTTGATAATAGCTTTAGCAACTTCGACTGTTTCCTTCTTTTTTCGTGTTTTCCTCGCGACAAGCTGCTTCTTATGCTTTTGGTGAACCTTAACATCAATGATGGAACGGTATAATCCGTTGTTTCGCACGGGATGCGTTAGTGTGCGCCGAGCTAAGGAAAGTGCGAACTGCAGTCATGCTTCCTCCAAGTTTTGTTCCTTTTTGGCACCCCCTTATCAACGAGCTGAGCTAGAGCACCAAGAGCAAGACAAAGCTTTGGCGAGAGTCCTTATTTTTAATTTGCAGCTAGTTTTTTTAGTCGCATAGAAGTGACTTGAAGAACACTTTTATTTTGGCATCCCTTCAGTGTAGCGGCGGCTAAAAGCCTTGCCACCCACTAAAGAGATAATCCGAGATCTCGGGTACAGCTTGGTACGGCAGGAGCGATGTACTCACAAAGTTCTCGGCCAGAAGTTTGAAGTCTTTGAAACCACATAGCTCGGCGCAGGGTAACACTTTCTCCTTTTCGTGTACACTTGTGTGACATAGGTCGGCTTTGGTCGGCTTAGTGCCATTAACTGACAAAGTGTGTGGTTTCTGAAGAACCATTCCACTCACAAGACATTTCTTCAGAAGCTGCTGCTACTATATACAGCTGCTCCTGCTTCTAATGATGATCATGGTGGGTTTAACATTTAAAGGCGACAGAGCGGCTATGTGTTACGCTATAGTGGTGGGCTTCAGATTAATTTTGATCATGTGGGTTTCCGAAAAGTGCTATTCGCGCCAGGTACTCAAGAGATTCTTAACAGTGCCCCTGTTTGAAAGCGGCTGCTGTGGCTGGTGCTCGACACAATGTTTTAGGAAAATATGACTGCGCTTGTGAAGTTTACTATTCCAGATTTCTACTTACAAGAAACTGTTCGGAAATGAAGCTTGTGTACAGACCTTGTATGGAACGAAGAATTGCTGAAAAGTTAGAAAAAACAGTGATGGTGCGTCGATATTACTTATATCGTGCGTTTCATCTAACTAATACCAAATATTAAAAATAGAGTGGTACAGCTTACTCAAGTGAGATTTACGACATATTGTTCATAGTCGTCTTGATTCGTAGTCATCTCAGACTGTGTTGAAGTGCGATCAGTTAATTAGTTACGTTCAATTACGCAAAATTATAAATGTTTGTGTTAGGACGTAAGTCGCATTTGAGCTGTAGAGTGTGCTCGGAAATATCGGATAAAGTTCTTTTCGTGCAGTTATTTTTAGCGTGCTTTTTTTTCTCAGCTCTTAATAAGTCCCACGACATTAAAAAAAATGACGTCACTGCGCGTCTAGATGGCGGCACTCTAGATCGTGTTTCATTTATTAAATAAATTTGGTGGTTTTACGTGTCAAAACCACGTTAGGAATATGAGGCATGCATTAGTGGGGGGACAACGGAGTCATTTTGACCACCTGGTGTTCTTGAACGTGCACGCAAAACATGCTACACTGGTGCTTTTGCATTTCGCCGCTATCGAAATGCAGCCGCAGTGACCGGTATTTTATCCCACACCCAAAGTCAACTACGCCGCTAGGGTGGGTTAGGTCGTGTTTCTAAGAAAGATGCTAGTATGCCCGTTAAAAGCAAATGAGGGTGACTGCATGCCTGCTCAGTGCCGGTTTATCTCTTATCACTTAGACCGTTGTCGACTTCGATTTTCACAATTAAAGTGCTGACGTACAATGGACACTGTGGCTGATCACGTTCTTCTTCTTTGATTGGTATGCAGGCTTTGTTCTTCAGAAACTCGGTTGAGAGCATTGAAATCCGGATGTGCGAGCACGCATTGAAGTTACATTTTCGATATTTTGTGGCCTCCCATTAGAGCTCAGAAAAAAGACTCACGGAAAAGATAACGACATGGAAACAACTTCATTGGGCGTTTCTGGGGACGCTAGACAACATATAAATGCGAATAAAAATACTGAAGTACGGACGGTATCAGAAGCTATAGACATAAGCCATTTCGTATCACTCAGGGTAATGACAACAGAAGAAAGCTCCCAATAACATTCATAACGAGTCCTGTTGCCGGTTCCTCGACTATTCATAAACTGAGATTCATGTGTCAGAGTGCCTTTAACGCTTACGTAAGGTTAGCAGCTGATTCAGTGCTGTTATAAATTGCTCCTTCACTTATCACAACAAAAGTATTCATAGCATTGTTGTACCTTCTACTGGTTGCAAAGAATACCACCAATACTGACGATGTACAGTGGCACAAATAATGTAATGGCTTACGAAACAAAACTTTACGAGCAGTACAAAACGCAAGCCAATGAATGGGATCTCGCCGCAGGAAAATGCATAGATAATCATTAGATTCGGTACAAGAAATTTCAGTCCGTTTTACAACTTTCCACGTGGAACTATCTGCTCATGACGCGAGAGTGAGAAATGACCAAAAGGAGGAAAAGCTAGAAGATAAAACGAAACGTGGTACTCCTAAACGCCGAGGTTACTTTAAAGGAAAAAAAAAAGGAAATTACGACCCACATTCAGAAGCCCAGCCCCCTACTCCCATCATCGTGCTCAAAAATTGCGTTCGTTTAATTCTTTTACTGCCCGCATCGTGCCCTGTGTTTTGTTCTTCTCCGTAATGGCGCAAAGGAAGAAAACGTGCCTCAAGAGTCATTTGTTTCTTTCGGGGTCACAGACGTCGACGTAGCGTGTCATTCTTCCAACCGCCATACATCATGGGAGCCGCATACGAGAGCAGCCAGAGAATCGTGAAACCAGAGAGAGAGAGAGAAAAAAAAAGAGAAATGAAATGGGGGAGTCTCGGCAAAATCGAAAAAAAAAACGAAGAACAAGATATGAGAAGAACTGCAAATTCTGATTTGGCCACTTTTGGTGGTGAAAGATTTCGCTGGCTTCTTAGCTCCCCGTATTTGAGGCCTCGTAAAGCTTTCGTGCCATGTTGGAGGCGAGAAAGTTGCCCGGCTGAATGTTTAAAGGAGAAATATGTCTGCCTGCAGGTCACTGAACTTTTGACGTTTTTTGTTGCTTAAGGAAAGTCGTAAATTTGGTGGATTATCTTGCTGCTGCTACTGCTCGTTCAACTAAACCAAAAATCAAGGACGATAAAACAGAAGTCACAATCGGTTGACTGTATTAAAGTTTTGAATAATCTGAACGGAATTATGATGGTGCCTGTAGGAGGTAACTGCAGCTATTCTTCTTTCATGTGTAGAAAGTAGAGCAACACGAATATTCGCAGCGTTAAAAAGAGAAAAAAAAACAGGAACAAGCATAGAAGTATTTTATGCCCGCCGTTCACAAAACGGTCTATAGTTGCGTGTATTCGTCTAGAATATCATCACTTCACTGGAAACAATGCAAACATTCGAATATACTATCACATTAGCGCAGCGACACATGAACGTCAATATGGCCATATCAGGGCAAATAATCATTTGCGCGACACCTTTATAAAATTGGGTGTCATGACAAGCTACACTTTACTCTTATTAAGCGTGAACATGCAACCTGCCATCTAGAACAGTATGTTACAAAGCGCAGTAGAAGGGACTGGGAATGAACAAAAGTGTTGGCATGGTTAACGTGGCACTGTTCATGTTTAAAGAAGAGCATTAGAGTCATCTGTGAGGCGTTTAAATGCTAGGCAGTGGCGTCGCAGTAAGTGGCAAATAGACCTAATTACAGACATTGGGAGATCCTAAGCTGATATACAATGTCCATTTGAATTTCGTTGGAAAGGACTTGTGAACGCGTAGCAAGTAGTGTATCCCTCAGTCGTCTTAAAGACCAACTTTAGGCCGCGTAAAGGTCTACTTTCAGATAGCGTATATATTGAAGTAGACTTAGAGCTAAATTTTACGTTCATTGTACGACTGGGTGTGTCGCAAATGTGATACCAAAATCGAATAAAATAATTGCTGCATTACCCATCGGACGATGAATGTCCACGTTAGTGCAGTTAGCATCGAAGCAAAGTAGCGACGCACTGTATTGCCACCGTCGAAACGCGTCATGTATAAAAGCGCATGTGCAGCCGGAATCTCGTGCTTCTTTCTGGACAGGGTGCGCCATCTGGTGTCGGCGCCGCGAAGTATGCGCGTGGTGCGTGTGTGAATATGTATTTAGAAAAGATTGTCCGACTCGTTTTCTTTATAAATATGACCCGGTACATATCAGGGGCACACACCCAATGACCCAAGCTGGCGTCGAAGAGGTTCCATAAAGAAAGAGCGGTGCATGCGTAGAGTCATACACCAGTTGACCCCAAGGCAGTCCGAGGATTGGTTTGGAACCGGGTTTCCTCAGCAGCCTGGTGCTTCACCCATTAGACCATGGACCCACTGGCTCAAGTTGTCGGGAGAACGGTTAGGGATACAGATAGACAGGCATTTGTTAAAGTTGGGAAGACTTAGAAAATGAATTAAAAGAAAAGTAAAATTACCCCTTATCTTACCACTAATTATAACGGGACGATAGACAGACAGTCAGACAAACCCAGGAAAGTGCGTAAAATGCCCTAATAATGCTAATCGCACGAGAAAAAGAAACACGAAGTAAAACGAAAACCAAAGAAAAAAAGAGCCGTCATTACCATGGACTTGCCGGATGTGACGCACGGCTCAGTGTGCTCGGGTCCTCTGCATGACCTTCAAGATGGGGTACAGCCTGCGGCTTCTCGTGGCGCATTGAAAAATCTAAAAGGTGTCGAGCTAGGACTTACGTCTAATCCGCTAACCACAAGGTCCACGCGTCCTTTTATTATGGACAATTACCCCCACTGTAGTTTTGCCAAGTTTGCTTAGTACTAGAGTGAATCAAAGAGTAAACGGGAGTGGCCGATATTCTGATTTATAATAGAAAAAAATTAACAAGGGGATGCCATGTAATGCGTAGAGCAGATAGCCGGTTGTCTATTATAGTCACAGAATGGACACCAAGGGAAAGGAAGTGCGGTCGAGGACGGCAGAAAATTAGGCTCGGAGATCAAATTAGGATATTAGCTGGCACAACTTGGCATCAGCTAGCGCAAGACAGAGGTAACTGAAAATCGCTGGGTGAGGCCTTCGTCCTGTAGTTGCCACAAAAATAGGCTGATGATGACTACTTATTGACTACCAATTTAGCCAAACTGAAATTTTGTTGCAGTCGGCATTTAGGCACTTGTTCATTCGACACTACACAAAAACAGTGCCACCTGTCTACTCTGTATTTATGTGTGCTTAAATCAGGCGTCTTGATGATTCGCCACCTGAAATTTTGTTACCGGGCCCTTGCAGACGCTACTGGAACACACCGGTGTGGGCATGAGTTTTCAAGCACTTGCCGTATAAGCGCGCACCGTTATCAAAGCGCGTGTCCTTTTAAGACCACTGGCTGCAGTTGCACTCCGTTACAAGACTTGTAAATCTTTATTATGACTAACTAAAATTATATTCTTCGATTTAACGTCCCGTAACTGCTCACTGGCTGTTATCAGGAACGCCGTAGTGAAGAGCTCTGGATTAATTTTGACAACATTTAATGAGTTCTTAACGTGTGCATAAATAGAAGAACATAAAGCGTTCTCGCACTTCGTCCCCACTGAAATACGTCTACCGAAGCCAGCCGGCAGTCAAACTCTGGATCTCGTGTTTCGCAGCAGAACGCCATATTGACGACCACCCCGGCTGGTGTGCTAAGCGAACAGCCACAAAAGTTAAAATTGGGAAGAACATAATAGTGTGTAATTTAATGATCAGCCCGGGTGGTTCTATAAACCGACCTGCATCGCAAAAACCTCGATCCATTTTAAATTGTAAGTAGCTTAAGCACTACTTACATTTAGATAGCAGGGTTGAAATATAAAAATACGAAAATTTTCTTGATAAAATATATTTAAAATCTTGCTGCCCTCTATACGAATTGAGCTTTGACATTTAGAGAGTGTCACGTCTGCTATCGAAAAAGAAAAACAAAGCGGAATGCAGCTTTCTTGCGCCGGAGAATCGGCACCCAAATTGTGCGGCTCAACAAACAATGCTCAGTCAGAAACTGCTCATGCTGATCACACGAACAAGCAAATATAAGTACGTCGTTTCAGCCCTCCGGGGCTGTATCAGCCTTGTATCAGCTACCGGTCTGCCGGAGCGACACTGCGGACAAGGTGGTACAGTCGTGAGCGTGGCGGAGATAATCCGTTTTGCGAAGCGTACAGCGTGCAACCGTTCCACACTGGGACAGCAGGCGTAGTTGTTCCCCGCGGGCAGTCGGACACAATGCACGGCGTTAGTAGGATCCGGGTAAGTAAAGGGACAAGACCGAGCGAAATCCGCCGGTGCTGCAGCATCCACAGTCGAGATCATCGCTCTAGAAGGGGAGAGGAAAAGCAGTAGCCGGGACATGGAGACGATCTTTCAGAGAAGGGGGACTAAAGGCGCCTAGAGTCACTTGTTCAAGGGCGACAAGAGAACGGGTAAGAAAATGGCTGGAAGAAGAGGAAGAAAAGTGAATTGAAAGATAATAAAAAAGAAAGAAAAGGACTCGGAGACTTCGGCAGCACTTGCGTTTCGTCCGCACGATTAACCTACGGAGAGCTGGTGCCCGGTGAGTGCTTTTCATGAAGGAGCGAGGCTCCATCGACTCGCGCTCTTCTCCGAATAGAGAGAAGCGAATGCTCGCGCTGATCCGTACCGACACGAGTTTCAGCGCCGCAAGGTTTTGAAAGCACGTACGCTCACACACGCAAAAAGAAGGAAAAGAAAAGACGCCCAGAAATCGAAGAGCAAGTTTTCCTCTGGCATCTCGCTTAGCCTTTGGCCAGACGGCTCCTGTTGGCTCTCGTTCCATTCCAGCATCAGGCCTCCGAGCACCTACGCACGGAGGAGAGAGAAAGAGAGAAGTGCAGTCCACCTTTTTTTGGCCACTCGAATCTCGCGAGCAGAAACTCGGACCGCTACTACGTGTGCGGCTGAAGGGAGTCGATGTCGACAAACAAACCCGGGCAGTTCGGACCGGCCGGGGCCTTTCCCATCGGCCAGGTAGATGTATATCTTTCTTCTTGCTTCTTCCGTTTCCGAGCCAAGTTGTTTCTCGCCGAATGGCAGGCGCCACTCTGCCGCACGGCCAAATATAGTACACAACGCAACAAGAGTGCGCTTTTCCAGCACCTGAGCGCTCCTACATACGTCTACCCCCTTCCTTTCCCTTCAGACAGGAAAGAGAGCATGCGGGAGGCGATAGAAACTGCGGTATACATGGGTCGTCGAGGCGACTCTCGTAACGGAAACCTGTCTCCTTACAACATGGCGTGTTCGGCTCTTGGATGCACTCTCTCTCTTTCAACTCTGAAAGAAAGAGAGAACGAATGACTAAGGCTAGGGTGGGTATATAGGATTGCGAGCACACTGTAGCCTTTCGGCAATTCGGAGCCCGGCACGGCGGGCAGGTGTGGGATATGGCCGCTCACTTCCGGTCGGCACACGGAGGGAGGAGTGGCTCGTATTTCCGGGGGTTTAGACACTTCCACGTAGGCTCGGTGTGTGGTGTGGGCGCAGCGTGTCTCGCCAAAACGTGTTCTCCGGAATCGGCGGCTTGCGAAGAACCCGGACTGAACTAGCGACAACCCGTAAGGCATGCAGTGCCATGCTATCGGCTGGCAGCAATGCATGCCACGGCAAAAAGAAAGCTAATAATGAAATCTCGACGCATAAAATCTGCAACGTCAATAGAAACAAGAGAAGTTTGGCGCCGGGACTGCCGGCCTGTTGATACAGTGAAGCTGTTTCCAGCACGTCGCAGTATTTGCGACGAGTGAGAGATAGTGCTAGCAAGCTTTATAGCCTGGTGCCCCTGCCGTAGCCATAAATACTCTGAACTTAAAAAAAGAAACAAAAACATACTAAAGCAGGGTGCGGAGGCGGAGCAATTGCCGGTGTCGATTGCCAGGCTAAACCGGCTTGTAGCTGCAACGCACCAGTAGTACCACCCCCACCACATGCAGCGTGAAAGCTACACTCGAATGCGGAAGGAAGTTAAACAGCCTCTTTTCTTCATATTAACAAAGTGTTAGCGCGCAAAAATTGCCTTTATTGCTTCTTTGTCGCCTCTGATGCTGATCATATAGTGGCTGAAAAGACAACAATGTCCTGTACACTGCTTAAGATTAAAAGGCTGAATTCTCATGAAAACTGTGTCTTCTTATATCCTGAATTGATCCGGTACGTCACTGTAGTACGTAAATGAATAGCTAAGTTTTATTTCAGTATGCCGTTGTTCCTATTGACGTGGCGAAGGCGTGCACTATAAGGCTATGAGACAAAAATGGGAACCTGAAAACAATTTCAGAGAACGTAAATAACATAGCAACGTTATCTTTCTTTTCCGGGATAAAATAGTAGATATTCAGCGCTTCCAGTGATTATAAAAAAGCGACAATCAACAGCCATAATGCTTAAGTTTAAAATGACTTGTTGGCCCTGTGATACCAGCGTTCAGACGCAATAAGCTGTCGCCGTATGTGACTTGACAAAGTTAAAAGAGAAGATTTAAATATAATCAACATTAAACACGTAATTCTCTCTCATTATGACATAATTGTGATGTGTACATCACTACAGTAACCACCGAAGACTGCAGAACCATCGTGTTGTTCTTCACTGCCTTCCCAATCTCATGCGGCCCCTGTTTATATATATATATATATATATATATATATATATATATATATATATATATATATATATATATATAAAAGACCTGAGCCAGAAATGTGATTTCTATGGACCTTTTCTGGGCATCAAGTATGTTGGTGGAGACATTCTAGCGACCATACGGATATTATTTTCGGCTTACTGCTCCTCCACCAACGGCAACTGAGAAGAGCAGTAATCGTGAAAGGCCAACATCAGATATAAATCATGGACAATGGAAACGTGTAAAGGGAAGCACAATGAAACGCTGCTTATGTGGGACACTGGAAAAACAGCCCGTCGTACTTAGTGGAAAAAACAAGAACGCCCGACGTTTCCCGAATGCTTTTAGTTAGGCAGAAAAACAAAGCCATCAAAACGTTCCTTTCATCCCGTTAATTTAGGAGCGATAAAGAGTAACAAAAAGAAAAGGGAGCAGTGTAGAGGGGGGATGGAGGGGTTCGTGTGGTGGCGAAGGAAGACTGGCACACGTTTCCAACGTGTCGCGCTTTTTGCCTTGTTGCCGCAGTGCTGCCCATGCCCACTTTTTTTTTTCGCTCTCTGGAGCGCCATATCCAGGACCGGGATGGATGGGTGCCCTTCCGAGATGACCCGAGCAAATGTGAGAGAGGGCGCGGCGGCGCAACGCTGTCCAGATGAGAAGTGAGGTGGACGCAAAGCTCGCTGGATAACACGGGCCGCGAAAGAAAAAGGAACGCACCCCGAGAGAGGCGTTGATCGGGCCCGCGATAATGCGGAGCGCGGGCCGGCGGCCCATGAGCAAGAGCACACGAGAACATGAACGGGTGGACGAGAGCGCGCAAATACGACGAGCCTTCACGGGGTTAGAGACGACGACGAAACAGCACCGGCGCGGACAGCGATAAAACAGCTTCCCCTCCCCCCCCCCTTCCCCCTGTTTCTCCTCCTCTTCTCCTCTCACGTAATTTCTCAGCGTCGGTGTGAATGTATAGCGGCAAAAAGCTTCGAAGTGTGCGCGCGAGAAAGAATCATTGAGGCCGAAATCTGTGACCCGCTCTCCAAAGGCAGAAAACACGTCGGCTCACTATAAATATAATGCAGGCGAAAAATCCAAAACCGCTCGTGTAGTTAGATTTAGGTGCACTATCAAAAACCCCAGGTGGTCAAAATTAATCCAGAGCCCCCACTACACGCCCACTAATATTCATATCGTGGTTTTGGCATGCAAAAACCACTGAATTTAGTCTAATTTTTTATACGAGGTGTACTCACCATGATTATTTTCATCCGTGCTTTTGCTTTTGATTCTTTTTATCTTGCATGTACGATTGCGTACACGACGGAAGCACGACTGTGTGCGCAGTGCCCGAAGCGGCTAGTCAATCTCTTGCCGTCTTTCCCACCACTGTATTTTATACTTCGGTGGTAGAATACTGCTTCTTAAGAATACACAGTCTATGAAATGTGTGGGAATGGCTTTAGAAACTAAGCCGAATGTGACGTCAGCGGCAGGATGCCTATTTTTTACATTACCTAACTGGTACAGGCTAAAAGCATGGGCGTAACGCTTAAACTGGTGCGGTTATGTCGTGGCATGCAGTGTGGCCTGCTTCTGCAAAGGAATTTTCAACACTGCATCCTCTTTCGTTGTTTCTTGACGTCAAAGTAATGAAAGCTTTTTTTTTCAGTTTCGGCAAATGAAAGGCCAAACTACACGTACGGCGCCGGCGCGCGAGAGCTCGCGCCCACGCGCCAACATGCCTCGCGTTTGCCGCGTCTCGCGAGTAATGGCGGTTCGAACCTAAAAGGCACGCGCCAGCGCCGTGCCCTCTTGGATCGCTATTTTCGCCTTGGTAGACATCGTTTCGTATTTTTATGAGGCAGCCAGAGCGCCACGCTTACAATCTGTCCTGCACCACCTGCGCATGCATGAGGCGCGCTGTGCGCGAGCTTTCGCGCGCTGGCAAGCGTACGTGTAGTTTGGCTTCGAAGAATTGAGTTATGTGGTTTTACGTGCTAAAACCACCATCTGATTATGAGGGACGCCGTAGTGGGGGGCTACAGAATGTTTGGACCCCCTGGGGTACTTTAACGTGCACCTAAATCTAAGTACAGGGGTGTTTTATGCATTTCGCCCCCATCGAAATGCTGCCGCCGTGGTCGGGATTCGATCCCGTGACCTCGTGCTTAGAGGGCCGTGGGATCGAATGCCGGCCACGGCGACCTTTGAGAATAATTTGTGGGTAGACCAGCTCTGGAGTCACGCAGCGTGCCCTATTATTTCCATTAAGCTGAAGCGCCTGACCCCTTTACCTATCAAGAACGGGGTCAGGCAAGGAGACACAATCTCTCCAAGGCTATTCACTGCATGATTAGAAGAAGTATTCAAGCTCTTAGACTGGGAAGGCTGAGGAGTGAGGATCAATGGCGAATATCTCAGCAACCTTCGGTTTGCAGATGACATTGTCCTATTCAGCAACAATGGGGACGAAAACAGCAAATGATTGAGGACCTTAACCGAGAAAGTGCAAGAGTGGGGTTGAAAAATAATATGCAGACGACAAAGATAATGTTCAATAGCCTGGCAAGGGAACAAGAATTCAGCATCGCCAGTCAGACTCTAGAGTATGTAAAGGAGTACGTTTATTTAGGTCAATTGCTCACAGGGGACCCTGATCATGAGAAAGAAATTTACAGAAGAAAAAAATTGGGTTGGAGTGCCTACGGCAGGCATTGCCATATCGTGACTGGGAGCTTACCACTGTCGTTGAAAAGAAAAGTGTACAATCATTGCATTCTACCGGTACTAACATATGGGGCAGAAACTTGCAGGTTAATAAAGAAGCTCGAGATCAAGTAAGGACCGCACAAAGAGCGATGGAACGAAAAATGTTAGGCCTAACGTTGGGAGACAGGAAGAGAGCGGCGTGGATCAGAGAACAAACGGGGATAACCGATATTCTAGTTGCCATTAAACTGATAAACACGGAGCTGCTCAGGCCATGTAATGCGTAGGATGGATAACCGGTGGACCATTAGAGTTACAGAATGGATACCAAGAGAAGGGATGCGCAGTTGAGGACGGCAGAAAACTTGTGGGGTGATGAAGCTAGGAAATTTGCAGGCGCAAGCTGGAATCCGCTAGCGCAAGACAGGGGTAATTGGAGATCACAGGGCGAGGCCTTCGTCCTGCATTGGACATAAATATAGGCTGATGACGGTGATGATGATGATAATTATGATGATATATTTTTCTTTAAATAAGGAATCAGTTGAGGAACCCCTTTTGCAACAGTCATTGTGTGGTGAGTTTCGATAACATCCACGACGCATTCAACCTGTTGTACATATGCGACCTGTATGAATGTTTTGCTTGTGTGCGAATATTTGTAATAGGATGCTAACGAATATAGCGATTTTCATATAGTTCTACCCTTTAGGCCGCTTTCCTCAATATGTTTTCAAGGAAGCGTTAAATTACTGAATTACATTCTTGCTCTGAAAAAGCGTCAATATATTCAATTGTGCTTTAGCCCACATTTGACTCTTCGAATCTTTTTGATCTGCATTTGAAAACATATAAAGTCATATCAAATCAAATTTCTTAGAATTTGCAACCATACTAACACTTGTCTTGTCCAGGTAAAGAAATAGGATAAGACCATTGTTTCCTTTTTTTGAAAGGAAACTTTAAAAATGGGAAAACAAGGTTCAACACCGTCTTAAAAAACTTCCTCATAAAAGTCAAAGTCATCAGTTGAGAAGCTCAAACATCAGGAGCTTTTCGTACTACTCACCCTTGCTTCAAGTACGTGTGCGGAGAAAAGGCAGTAAAACTTTGGAGATCTTTTCATCCCTCAGGTCCTTGAAAAGACTCTCATTTCTCAAATATGGTTTTCAGTGCATTGTACGGATGCCGCATCTACTCAAGTGTGCGGCATATATGGCAGAGTTTCAGGCTCCATCCAAGGCTGCCTTAGTCCATGAAAGTTTTGAAATCGTCAAGTTAGCCCAACGCCTCTAAAGAGTGTGACAGCAGAACATCATCAATAACCTGATTTCGTAAAGCTTCGTGTGGCTGTGTGCCATATTCTAGTTTCCTTGCCAAAGACATATTTAAAAAAAGGGAGAAAGCAGGTTGTTATCCTTATATTTTATTCTCGTATATAGCTGCTGGAGATAGCTGTGTATTACGTGAGGCTCCAATACTGTCACCGCGAAAAGAATGGAAACTACATTTGGTTTTCGCTTTTAACATTACCTATTCTCAAAAAAGCCTTCATGCTTTATTTGTTTGAGTTTGGTTGCCCTGGATGTCATCAAGTTTATTTATTTATTTCAGTTAGAAGAGAGCAATGCCTACTTCAGTTATTCTGTGCGTTTTCCCATTGATATGCACCTGCTTCTTGAATGGTTTTCATTGACATCAGCGTGCTACAATAAATATGAGGTGTAAAAAGCCTTCACGATTTATAATGTCGTTTGATTGCTAGTATTAGAAACAAGTTGGCTGCCAGGAAAAAAGTAGTCATTGTGGAAACGTCGCGGAAAAAAATAATAAAGACGCATGCGCACAGGTAGATATATACATTTTCGGGTTACTCCGAATTCATTGCGCGCGCGGTGCTCTGCGAATTGAGCTATTTTGATCGCTGTTTCTCGATCTACATTCTTGAATAATGGAATGTATGCATTGAATCTAACCCTGGGAGTGTTAGACAGAGCCACTAATGCAAGGCCATGGTACCGTGTGGGAAACATCAGTTAGCCCTGTAATATCCGAACCCAGTTTCACATCAAGAAAATTAGGGCTTGTTCCTCATTATTTCTGACCATCGAGAGCGCATTTGTTCAAAAATCAATTAAACTATATTTTTGTTATAATTTAGGTTGAGTAGTAATTAATTTACAATCGGATTGTTGAACTATCTGCGGCTGAAACTTCTCCCCAGCATATCAATAACGTCGCTACAGGTTTGCGTTACGCTTCCCGCGCCTAAATTAGCATTATGTGGCCCCAAACTCAGCGTCACATATACGATACGTTGACTATTGCAGGGTTAAACCGCAAGCATCACGTGAGCATCAGTGAGCTAAAATCAGGGGAACCGAGAGGCTGGCTGCGTACCCTCACCCTTTGCCCCGGTTGAGAGGGCCAACTATACAGCTACACACGGTGCGATGCAACACCACTGTAGCTCCTATGGCTTGGAATGACGTTTATGGTGGCTTATTCCTTCCATGTTGTACTGAGCAACAGAATGATACGCGACTATTGTAAATGCCAGGAGACCACAGGGAACTTGCGCATCTTCCCTTGATGTGACGTCCCGCGCCCCCTTCTCCAGACCGCGTTAAGGGAACAGTGTAAGCCCCATACTTGCCATGCATTTTAAGACTTATTCAGGGCCCGTTTTATTTGGAAATCAGCAAGGAAAGATAATCATACTGGCATCATTGTATTGACAATTTACAACTCTTTTCAACCGAGCACAACTGTTGCTCGGGAATATATGCTTATTTTCGCGTAATTTTTGTACTTGATGCCTCCACCTTTTCGGCAATAGCAATAAATAAATATACTGTAGAAATAAATTTTTTCTTTGCATTTTTAGAATTATATTACATCAGACCTATACTCGTATAATGATGTGCTAAGCAATGGGGAAAAAGAATTTGTCTAGCTTAAGTAAGGTAGTTAAGGTACAATGGTGTAAATGTAGAGAAACTTCTGTTGAGATAATTGCAACTAAAGCAAAAACAAGCCTTTGCTATCAACTTTCCTTTTCTGTACGTCTTGTTTGGCTATCCGGGTCTCCTTTGGCCCCTGTCGTGCCAGCCATTCAGCAAAGTATTGAGTCGACGCATGTCAATCTCTCTCAACCATTGCACTGTGTACCGGCCTGGTGAAAGATCAGACGCTCTTAGAACGTTTACGAGCACAATGCTTTCATCGTTGCAAGTTAGGACCGCGTCGACAGTGCATGGAGCGAGACGAGCTATAAAGTTGAAATACGCCAGAATGAACAGCGCAGGGCGTCCCTCACAATGTAACGCTATAGCAACGCGCTAGATGAGCTTCTGTCTGCATTTAGAGCTTCGCTAATGCCACAGTTCACTTTCCAAGTGGCTTTCAGTGTCGCCAGAGAACCATTAGGAATCACGTTAAAGGTGGCTAAGAAACAACATTTTGTTTTTGCCCCCTTTTGATTCAACAGTACATGTGTCACTAATCACTGAAAAAAGAGGGCGTGTCAAACAACCAATTTGTTCAGAAAATTGCTTCATTTCAGGCATAAAGCTTTCACAGAACAACGAGCGAAATATCGAATCGTGTTCATTAAACAAATGTAAATTTTAGGTAACACAAAAACTAAAAGACATTTTTTTTTCAAGGAAGAGGCAGTAACATTCATTAGAGCAACAGAAACAATGGCTTGAGCCTGGCTCTCATTTGTAAGGCTGTGGCCTCCTCGTCCACTACATTGTTGCATGTGCTGCACCATAAGCGCGCAACTGCACGCGCTACTGCTAATTTAAAGTGTATTGCCCTAAGTGACTGTTTGTAGCCATGCTTTGCATCTTTTACATGCGCACATTGTTCACTATTTTTTTCTTTTTCCGGACCCCCCCCCCTTCTTTTATTTTTTTTAAACCCGTGTAGGGTAGCAAACAAAGCTCTCGCCGTGCTTAACCAACTGCATTTCGTTCTTATGCATTGTCTCTATTTCTTTGTTTATTTTGCTTACAGTGCCTGCTCAACTTTTCCTAACCTATCATTCTTGTAAATATAGGTATAAGTCACTACTGAAGGCTGTTGCTTGGGGTAGATTTCTCAATATCAGAAGACGCGTGGTACTATGTCAGTGGAGCTTTCGCCACCTTCCTGGTTAAGGTTCAGCCCCATATCAAACGACCTGTCTTTTTTTAAATTTATTTTTAGGTATTTATTTGTTTTAGAAGGCCTAATATCAGGCGTTGAGCTGGAGAAAACGGAGCCTTCATGAACACGTGCTAAAGCGAGCGATAAATAGCCGTAACTGAAAGCTGAAAGAGCTCTTCATTACGACACAAACATGGTTCACGTAAAGCAGTTTAAGGGGCCTAAAATGTGGTCCACTGCCTTGGAAACTGCATTCATGACACAAAAAAGTAAACTACTAGATCACGGTAGAAAAAAAAATGTCTTAGTGATGAACTCCACAAAATAAAAATAAATAAAGATAAATGAAGAAAGAGCAACTGTAACGTAAACAAACTTGAGCGTAGGCTTTTATAGAAGACCTTTTCAGTGACATTCCTCCACGTTATGTCTTCACAAATATTTAAAAAAATATCGCGCTGTGCATTTCAAGAGAGAAGCAGTGCGCGGAGAATGGTCCGAGCAGTAAACGCTGCATTTACTCTTTTCCCTCAGTAGCAAATGTTTTCTTCTTTCGCACGCGCGATAAAGTTTATGGCAAAGCCTCGTGCAAGGGTGCCTTTTGTACTTAGCACGTCCTTTTGGTTCTAGTTGCTCTCGGTTGTTTCTATGTGTATTTGACTTCAAGTTGAGCGTTATGCATCGATGAAGGATGAACAAAACTCGCTTAATGCACATAAAAAAAAATCTATCCACCATGCCTTTAGTGCTGGCCACAGGAAATGTTCCAACACATTGATTTATGCTGTATAGCACGCATCAAAACATTATTTTATGTTCTTCGCTTCAAAAGAAAAAAATAAGAAAACCACGTCCTGCGCTAGTTGTTTTCAGAGTAGTGCTTCACGCCATCTTGAAGCATAACAATAAGTTATGAGTTGCGCTGTGGAGAAATCCTAGCTTTAAGCATAAATTAGGTGATTTTCAGATAGCTGCTGCAAATATGTATATTTATTTCTCCTTCGGGCTTTCCTTATGTCCATCTATGAGGTACGTTTTTTTTTGGCATGTCTGGCACCTTTACTGCTGACTTCAGCTTGATATGCTTTCCCCTGGACTATTAATTTGTAAAAAAATTACTTGCGATGGGAGCAATCAACGTCATACTCAGCTTTTCCGCACAAATTCTGCATCGACATTTCAAGTGCATTAGAGTAAGGGAAACAGTGTATTTAAAATTCTTAACGAGATAATATAACTACAATATTTGCCTTTTACAGTGGAGATTCAATTCGAATTATTTCTTCAGAGCATTTTGCCTATATATATGGCCATCACGTCGATATTTTGAGCATTCCTCGATAACGATATTCTACTGAAAAGAACAACCCTGCTTCGTTAAATGATAATAGCACATGTCACAACAAGTACTCAGATACTCCTCGAAACATCTGACAAAACAACACTTTCAAACCAACAAAGCCCGTTGTGCAGCATTGTATAAGGGTGTAGAAAAAAAAAACCTTGTCTTCAAGGAATTCGCAATGAGAAGCATTCTTTTTCTCCCAGTCCTGAAGAGAAGTAACGTAGGCTTGATAGCTGTCGGCGTCTTTTCTATCGCCCTCGAGAGACCATATCTCATACAAAAAGGGAGGCCACGGAGAGCGATATACGCGTACCCGGCTGTAAGCCTTAAACTTGTTCAGAAACTACGTTAGAACATTCTATAGCGTAAATAAAAACAGCGGGCTAAATATGAAAAAGACAGGGAAGGAAGCACTCTTTCTTTAAGACAACAAGAAAGAGTTTTGACTGGAAGCCAGAAATCGTTTATGTTCCCTGAAAAAGGGAGCGACAGAAGTCGTCGTCGTGGGACTGACTCACTCGCTGCCGGGAATCGATCCGTGCGCAATACTTTCACGAAGGGCTTGAGCGAGAACTGGCCATAGATCTCGAGAGGGTGGTAGGCCAAGGGTGAAATAAGCGGACCCCAAGGAAACGGAAACCATAGGCGGCTACTATAATGTAGCCGGTCGCCTCGCCGCGCACAGGGCGCACAGATCACGCGGTGCGCTGAAGGGGGAATGGTGAGGTGAGCGCAATAAAGCGAGTGAATATAATCCCGACCGGTGTCGACTGCGCGGTGAAAATATTGCTAAAGCTAACAGAAGAGCGACATCGGGCTGGGCAGGCGACGGCACAAGTGAGAACGCGCATGTTGATGGGACTTGAGCCTGAAAACAAGGAATCAATTTTTTTGTTGTCCTTCTCTCCGTCGTTCTTTCTCTCTGCACCGCCCTGTCGTGCCAGAGGAAAATCTCCATTGTGCGAGACATGGTTTCGGTTTTATTTTGCTAACGCGATGCTGGGATACTTCTGCACTAAAGCGCGCTAGTCTGTTCCAACTGGGCTTTTTCTTTTATTGTTGTTGTTGTTTCACTTTAATCGGCAAAGCGGTGTTCTTTCCTGGTACATTTTACAACTAAGACCCGACGGAATCGAGTATTCTAGCTCCTCCCTCACTAACTCACCCGCAACCGCTCTTTTGAGACCCAAATACTGTTATTATTCTGTTTTGTTTTTACTCATTTCTTCGCATCGCAGACGTAGACGAAAGGGGCAAATACGCGCGCTCTCTCTTTTTTCT
This sequence comes from Dermacentor silvarum, assembly GCF_013339745.2. Taxonomy (NCBI): domain Eukaryota; kingdom Metazoa; phylum Arthropoda; class Arachnida; order Ixodida; family Ixodidae; genus Dermacentor; species Dermacentor silvarum. The sequence continues at coordinate 85,290,438 of NC_051159.1, forward strand.
CCGGTCGCTTTCCGTCACCCCGGCTTGTCCGGCGAGCGGGAAAAATAAATTTGCTGCCGAGGGGGGCCAGCGGCACGCGCGTGTGGCTCTCTCTGCAACTTGCCTTCGGTCATGGCCCATTAGGCACGCTTTCGTGTATATTTGCCTGTTGTTATTCTCGCTGTTTTTTTTTTTTTTTTTGGCGAACGCCGAGATTGAATTTGCCGTCCGCGGGCCCGTTCGACATTGAGCTGGTCACAGAGACTGCATCGCGTGCCCCGCGATGTGGAGGCGTCAACGATATTTTATTGCTGGCAGAAAAAGAAAAAAAATTGACAAGTCGCATTGTGCGTCGCGGCCTATACGTTGCGATATTTGTCCGAAAACCAGCAGGCCCGGTACTTTCTTCTTTTTTTTCGTTACAGTTCTTTTTTTTGTGCTCGCAACACCCTCTCCACACAGCTGAGTGCGCGTGCATGTGACACCCGCAGAAGAGTGCAAGAATTCTCTATGTAGAGTTCGAATTTTTTGACATTTATTGGCTGGAATGAGAACGCCGGAGGACAAGTTTGTGGCTCAATGATAAATGTATGCGCCTGCTTTTAACTTTTACGTAAAAGGAAAACAAATGCTTAGCATTTCATATTCTTGCTGTAAACCATGTTTGTTCGGAGTAGATATCTGTTTATCCGATGACACCACACCAGCATATGAGTTGTGGCAGTTACTTTCTCGTTCTTTAATGCTGTTGGCACTTTGAATAGGCAGAAGGGTCACGGTAAATTGACTTACATTATACCACTAGTAGGCGCTCAATGAAAGAGCTAATAAGTGATGATGCGCAACATCCCATGCTGCTACATAGGCTATTAAAGACGCCGGAGTGGGCCGCGTCCACCAGAAAAATTTTCACCACTAGTTTTTGTCTAGTTTTGCTTTGTTTTTTTGTTTTTTGTTTCCACCGAAAACTCGACACACGAGAGTTTTCGCATCCTGCTCGCATTGAAATACGTCACTGATGTGGCTGGGTATCAAAGTAGAGAACTTGTGATGTGTGGCGGATCGCCATGGACACTGTTCCACTTCAACGGGTTACTATTGGTTGATGAACATATCCGGTAAACGCAATATCTTGACGTAACACCTTTTTTCTCGGAACGTTAACAATTATGGCTGTTAGAAGGACTGCAGCGAGCAATATAATTTGAATTGTGGATATTTTGGCTTGTTTGTTCGGCGTTGCGACAAATCGTAGCAGGCAGACACAAATGCGGACTTAATCAGACTAGATTTAAGCAGACTACTCTTTCGATGTGTAAGCACGTGTACCTGCAAACCTATTAGCGACGCTCAGTGTTATGTACCATCAGCTATGACAACTTTGCTATTGTTATTTGAGCGCAATATAAAACAGCACGTTCAATGTGCAAAGGTTTCCATCGTGTTTATTGCGGAGTCAAAAAGAGAAGGAACTTTATTTTTCTCCAATTAGCAAGGCGATATTGAGGTAGCCAGTCATGGGGTAAAGATAGAAAATGAAGGTACGCTCACTTCTGAGTCATCTAATGTACACTCGCGAGCAAAAGCTTAAAGACCACGGCATCATCAAACATTACAATTTTTTCTTGCACAGCTCCACAGCGTGTTACTGTTCCGATACATTGCTATAATCCAACACGCGCACGTAGGTTGTACCACTTGATTTCAACCGGCATGCCCAGACTGCGAGGGAAAAAAATATATATTTGAGGCACCTTTGGTGCCAAAATATTTTAGAGAAACTGTACATCCCGCAGAAACTTGCAGTGGAGCGTACCTTGAATTTTTATTTTTCATGGTCACGCGGCACACAGGTTTCGCAATAGCATCGGCAGCAGAGACTCTTGCCTACTCAAGAAACGTAAAAGGTCCATACCACGAAAGAACTGGGGTTGAGGCCGCGACACGTTTATTGAAAGCGTTCAAGCCGCAGGCGTTGCGCGTGACCCCGGGCGAAAGCGTACCGCTTGTGTATACGATGCACCCGTCGAAGGACAGTGTCAAAAACTTCGCACATTCAGAGTCACGCAGCAGTCAGTCGTATATTCCAACGAGGGAATATGAAACAAAACAAGAATAACAGAGGGCCGACTGTAACTCGGAGAACGCCGCCAAGTGAAAATAAATAAATGCGAAAGGGTGAGAAGCCGTTGGGGCGTGAGACGCCGTCGCGCGTGAAGTAACATGAATTGCAAACAGCAGAAAATGTGTAATGCATATAAACGACGCCCCGCGTCACTCTAGGCGGCTCCGTGAAAGGTTGAAACAAAAAAAATTTGCCACGCACTCTCGCTTCCTGGGCATTCCTTGGATGAATTCTCAGGAGAGATCCACTCGACTCACAAGTGCTAACGCACACTTCAAGCGCAGGGCCGCCAACGCGCGCGTGCTTTCGCCGTGTTTTCCGCTATCGCGTGTCTTTTGTTTGCATCTCGGTGCTTAACTCTAGCTTCACGTCCGATTTACAGTTTCTTATTGTTTCTTTTTAATTTGGAAGAACGCGGGCAATGCGCACAAAACGCAGAAGAAAATGCTTTTTTTCGCTTTTTCACTCATACATTTCACGGTGGCTTCTGTAACAATACGGATGCCAGAAAGGGACGCTTCGCATTTGCCTATTGTGCATAACGGGGTCTGCGCGACGTCACTGCAAATAAAGAATCCAGCCGTTACAACTAGCACGCGCAAACACGCCAGTTTCACGCTGTTCTCACGGGAACAAAAAAAAAAAAAAAAAAAACCCATAAAAGTGCGTGGGCGGGTTATCTATCTGTGCGTATACATTTCACAAGGCCTACGGAGTGTTTTTTCGGCAGAGCAAGATACACGTTCGCATACCAACCAGTTATTGAAGCAGTTTTTGTTTTTGTTTTGTTCAGAGGAAGGCTTGGTATAAAAGCGCATGCGTTTAATGGCTGCCGCGAGAGTGCTGCATCTTGAAACGATAATTCGCTTACTGTTCTATATATTGTTATTAGCTCTTGGATGCTGAGGATTTGATTAAGGCATGATATGTTAGCTCTCAAGGAGACGGTTCAGGGTTTGAACATGCAAGGTGGCTGACTGGGCTAGTCAATAACTCATATTGAGCGTGAATAGCGAAAGGGGTAACCCGGAGACGAAAACGATAAGGGACAAGCACTGACTTACGACTGATGATTTATTGGTAGATATACAACATGTACACATGCGTACAAATGATTACATGAAGACGTCACTATGAAAAGAAAGAGAAAAAAAAAACATCTCACAAGAACCCCGAACAATCACTGCCGCCAGATGGGCATGTTTCTTTCTTTGAAGAATCTCATTGCAGAAAGAGATCTCTCTGTGTGTCTCTCATTGCATATGCAGATTTGTATGTAAAACGTGGAAATACGACTTATTTTAATTATTCGGGTTCCACAAAAAAGTCGCGCTTTCGAAGGATCGATTGCGATAATAAATTAGTCGGCAGTTATACGAAGTAAGGGTATTAGTTTTATCGGCCGCATAAACTTTTAATCATAGGTACAGTGACTAAATTAACAAGCACGGTGCCACGCGTGCACACGCAAACATGAACGCATCTCACTCGATGACCGCGGAAAGTCGCTGTGAAAACGCTGGAGTGAGTCAGCGCGCCAGCAGCAGCGAGCGAAGCGATCTTCGTGCCGGCGCTCGCATCAATGCTATCTTAGCCGCGAAAACACAGGGAGTGCGGATTCTGCCCCCGCCGTAGATAGCTTTCAAGATACAGCCGCGCGGGCGGGGACTCGCGCGGCGGAACACCCCCCTCCCCCGCGGAGCCTTCCGGCCCGGCGGGAGCGTGCGGCCGCAGCAACGCGTGGCCCCTCCAACTCCCTACTCTCCCTCCGGAGCATTGTGCGCGACGGGAAAACTGCGCACTTCCTTCCCGCTTCCAGCCCTTGTGTGCATGAGCCGCGATTGCCGGCCACCGTCGCGTGCTTTCACTCGCACATAGAGCGTACGGCGAGCGGCGACGATTTTATCGCCCGTGGACTTTATATGGAACCTCTCGGCAACGACGACGACGGCGACGGCAACAATGCGCCTGGAATCTCCATGGAGATTCCAGGTGCATTTAATTGCCATCGCAATAATGCATATAATTGACATCGCAACAAAACAAACATTTGAATAAAGAAGTAGTACAGAGTGGGCACCTCGACTTAGGTATATATATTAGAAGAGGGACAATTGAAGCGATATGCCACTTGTTGAGCTCCACCTCAAGACTGCACAGTATTTATATATTTTTTACAGCGATAGCTTTTAGGAGTACTGCGAGGGAGTTCTGCAGAAATCCAAAAGATGAAGTAGGTATCGTGAAATAAAAAAAAAAAAAACACCGCATATCCACGGGGTGAATGATGATGAGTGGGCGAAGCTCCGGAGGGAATCATCGGTAAACCGTGAATCTTCCGTGTGATTCGCCCAGTCTCGCCGCACTAAATCGAAAACCCCCGTATTCATAAACGCTCCTCGACTTGAACTTGACTTGCCACGCCTTCAACGCGTTCGAACGCGCTGCCCAAGGCGGTGGCAAGTCAAGTTCAAGTCGAGGCGCGTTTATGAATACGGGGGTAAGGCGGAGACGCCACAGCGTCTTACACCAGCTTCTTACACGGGCCGTAACGCGCTAGCACAAACGCGTTAGAAACGCGCAGTCTTTCGTTAATGTTGGGTATTTATTGTCATCGTGGTGCGTGTGTCCATGTGCGCTTCGTGGCGTAGTGGCTAGCGCCGCGCATTCGGAAACGAGGGGTCTCTGGTTCGATTCCGCGGTACGAACACAACTTTCGGAATTTTTCTTTTTTCATAAAAGTAGACATGGCTTTCCTACTACTACGACGACGACGACTACTACTACTACTACGACATACTACAGAGGAGGGACAGACCCACACCCTAAGGAGCTTCGCCCCTAAAAAAACACGAAATGTCATCCAGCCGATTGCAGGATGCTACAAAAGAAATTTATACTGGTTTCTCAGAAAGGAAGCTTCGCAGTTGAAGAAAAAATTTGTCCTGTCCCCGGTATATCTGACCTAGGATCAACGCTACTCCGCGGCCGCCGCTCTACCATCAAGCTAACCAGGAAGCTAGCAGATTGCTGGAAGCACTTATGGACTAGGTAAGTAGAGATGGGTCGCTCAGGAGCGAGCCGGATCTTGTGAGCGGCTCTTTTTAAGGAGCGAGTGAGCGGTGGTTCAGTAAAAATGAGCGGCGGTTCTTTTGGAGAAAGGGAGCCGGTTCTTCCGCGTTCAGAGATCCGTGCCGAGGCGTTCCGTGAGAGCCGTGTCTTCTGCTGGGTGCGACTTCCACGCCATCTATTAGCGGTACGAGAAAGCAACTGCCCTCCCGCCCTTCCTCGCAAGAGTCGCCATCACCCCCTCGCCTTCGGCTGAAGAACGAAAGAACTGCCGCTCATTTACTGAACCACGGCTCCCTCGCTCTTCAAAACAGCGGCTCAAAAGATCCGGCTCACTCCTGAGCGCTCAGGAGCGAGCCGCTCTTTTCGCCACGGCTCCCTCGCTCTTCAAGAGATCCAGCTCGCTCCTGAGCGCTTTTGAAGAGCGAGGGAGCCGTCGTTTAGTTAGTGAGCGGCGGTTCTTTCGGAGATAGGATGCCGGCTGGGCTCTCTCGTTCAGTGAGCGTGAGGAACCGTTCCTAGAGAGTGCTCAGGAACGAGCCGGATATTTTGAGCCGCTCTTTTGAAGAGCGATTGAGCCGTGGTTCAGTAAGTGAGCGGTGGTTCTTTCGGAGTGAGAAAGCCAGTTCTCTCTCCTTGAATGAGCATTGCCGAATCGTTCCGTCAGAGCCGGGTCTTCTGCTGGGTTTCGAAGTTTCGATTTCTGACCGACGAATGGTGGCCGGTGTGGGCAGACTCGCACTACAGGTACTCGCTCGCAGTGTGTGGTGTGAGCAGCAGTCCCTATGGTTTTTTTGTGCGTCCTATGGTGTGGCACCCGATGCCACCGAGGGGAGAAGTAAAGAAGTTTTAATTGGCAAAGGATGGTACCGTTCATTGCCTGCTGCTGTTCGAACGATGTCTCACGACTCTCACCGATCGCACATCGTGCGCTGGTCCAATTACACTTCGAAGATGGTCTTCCGTGTCTTTCAAGACAACAGGTGAACGTACAGTTTACGTCCTGGTCTTCATTTGTGCTAATTAGTGTAGTCATGAAAATGTCGCCCATGACATCCACTTCAGTGCATTTTCTGAGCGTGTATCATTGGCACGTCATTAAAACGAGGCCAATGATCTGTTGTGTTGTAATAGAACTTCATTTCTTTTTTTTGTTTTGGCGTATGATGGCATGATCGCCAGTATCGCGCGTGCACTCCAGAGAAAAAAACGAAAGGTACGCGCGGCAGTTTTGTGGATGTTTCGTGTGATTTTTGTATTGTAAGTAGTAAGTAAGTAAGTAAGTAAGTAAGTATTTTATTTCTACATTCATTTTGCATGGCGTTACAGCTTACTCATATTATTGTGAACGTACGTATGTGAGTAAATGAATAAAGTTCAAACATAATGTACAATCATTTTGTGTTTTTATTTTGACTAAAGTTGATTTTAAGGTACCACAAAAACAGACAAGCTTCTGTAATGACGATGAAGTTACATATTTTTGTTCTGAAAAAACTACGTCACATTATGCCTGTCACAGTATCATAAGCATTTTATCCCCAATATCAGAAAAGAAAGTTTCATTACAACTAAAAATTCACGCTTTTAATATATGTAAAAGTATTCTCCAAACATAGCGAAAATACCAATAACACGGTTATTAAATTATGCATATATCGTTTTTTTTCAAAGCCAGACAACCATTGAATATGCATAACACAGGTTACACGTTTAAGTGAACCGGTGAACCGTTCAAATGAACCGGTTCATTTCAGTGAGCTGAGCCGTTCCGAGCCGCTCACTGAAGTGAGCCGTTTTGCCCATCTTTATAGGTAAGGCAATTTTCTTGGTGTTTTAGAGCGCAGCTCCTAAGCACCCGATCCTGGATTGAGCATCGGCGTCGGCGTAACCGCGCGAACGCGCGCTTGCCACTTCTCGCACGCTTGTCATTGTCTTACACCACAGCTGGACCGTCGCCGTCCCATGGCGTAACCGCGCGACCACGCTCGTGCTACTGCTCGCGCGTTCGTCGTCGTCTTCTTCCATAGCGAGCTCCGATGCCGCTCATCACGCCAGCGTTCCCATACAGCCCCTCCCCCGGCGAAGGTGCTCACGGCACAGGCCCACTGCCAGTCGGCGCGGTGATTTCCCTCTAAAATTCCTTGCCTCAATATATCGCGAAATGAAAACACGTGTCAAGCTGCGCTCAAATTTCGCATTAGGGAGTATCGTAATCATCGGGCATATTTTCCTCTGGCATCATCATCATGTTCCTTTGGCGAAATAAGTTGCCAGAGAACTCCTCCTTCCACTATTACTGGTTCGATACAATTGTCCGCGACAGGCTGCCCACCATGCGAATAATGTTGTCTCTCACACGCTGTCATAGCCCAATGTGACTTTCTAACTGATAGATTAGAAGGAGACCTTATGCAGTCTCTTCGAAAAACGATTGATCGTGAGTGGTTTCATAACCTGACTTCGCGCAGACTCATGTAAACTTGCGTCACTTTTTCCGACTATTGTTTGGTGGAATGTACTGTAATGTCGTACTTGTGGTACTTCCAGTGAATGGCTTTATTCTTTCCTGTGTGCAAGGCTCTTTTCCATTCAGTTTTTTCTCTTTTTTTTCCTTTTTTGTAGCCACTGCACGGATAGTGACTCTTTTGGTAACGAGATGAGTGTGTGCCCTTTCTGTTTATATTTTATGCGATGCTATACTTGAACTATTTGGTGTTTTATCTGTCCACTATTTTTATTTTCTGACCTTGTGGGAGGCTTTTGATCAGTTGTTCAAAATGTTTTTTTTTTTTACATTCCTAAATCGCTGGAGTTTATTTTTTGGGTGATTGTGGCAACTGGCCCTTCAGTGGTCTGTTTTCCTAGTTTCTAATCATTTGTTAAAAATTTTTTGCCCGGTGTCATTGGTATTGTCAAGGCCGCCCTTACACCATTATTGTCGCCATTGTCGTCGTGGTCGTCATATTTAATAATAAAACCATAGTAACAACAACAATATTAATTATCAGCGTCATTGTTATCATCGTCCTAGTTGTCACCATCAGCGTCAAGTCGTACTCATCCTTGTGCCTTCGTCCTCCCCATGTCAGTGGTCACTCTCGTCGTCAGGATTTTGTCAATTATTGTTGGTGCTTTGTTAACACTGCAGGCTGTAATTATTGTCGGATCAGCTTGTTCCGTATGCCGCCTAAGACTTTCCTTTGAGTGTCCCTCCGCAGTTTACTACGAATCACGTTGTACATGCAGCATTGTTGTGTTTCTGGTATTTTATACACGTGTTTATATTATTGTGATCTTATTCTAAATATGCATTGCGCAAATTCTTTTTTGTATTAAAAAATTTTATGCGCTTTTGCTACAGTGTAAAGGGGCAGCCGCTGTGTGAAATACTAATGTCCATTTGGCTCTCGGGTTACTTGGTTCATGGTCAGTAAACCACAGGAGAAAAAATATATGTAGAGTCATGTTCAACATGAGCTGCGAAATTGTGTCCGTGGTCAGTATGGGCTCCAAAGGTAGGCGGCGGCGCCAACATGAGAAAACTTAGGGGCAGCTTCACACTAGTGGTGCGAAAACTGGGCAAACAGCGAAGCTGGCAACCCCAGCTAGATTTATCGGTTCGGCCAAGCTTTTGCGAGGTTATGCTTCGAGGCTCGGCCACGTTTTGCGCAAGATCACCCCGGAATCATCGACAGCTCAAGGAGCAACGAACACTCGGTCATTAAAGTATCTGGACGCTTTTGCTCGGTTTCGTGGGCTCGTAACTCCGGATCTTCTGCGAATCGCCTGCGTTTCGCCACCGCTTCGGCGGCGCGATACTCGGAATCGGACCGAAGTCGTCTCACTCGCTCTCGAGTAGCGGCCTGGCGGCTTTCGCGCCGCGCTTCTTCTTCTTCGGGAGTGACGCTCTTCTTCGCCCGCCTCATCTTAGTGGCGATGTGCTCGGTGAGGAGGCGGTGGGCTTTTGTGTCGCCGCGGTGGTGACGCGGGGCTATATATCCCATGGGTTGGCACAGTGACGTCACGGATTAGCTCCGCCTCCGCGCAGCCGTGGCAACCACTCCGCCCGGCGCGGTGACGTCATGGCTCGGCAAAGCTATGGCGAAGCGATGAGGGGCGCGCGATGACGTCATGGCTCAAGCAGCTGTGGCGAAGCGTTGCGAGGCGACGCATGGTGACATAATCTGCAGGCGGAGGTTTTGTGGCGTACACTCGACGGACCACCCTCGAGCTTAAACAGCTTCGCTACCTCACAGGCGTATGTGCCATTGCGCTTGGACCCTTTCTGCACTATCACTAGGATCGGCCCACATTTCGGCGTTAAACCTGACGGAAAACGCCCAGGTTAAACAGCTTCGCTGTTAAAATTGTTTTAAAGAAGTAATTTAAACGGTGTGTTTAGAGCTTTTCGTAGGTTTGCGACGCGGTTGGGGCTTGAAGGCTCGTATAGGACCACGGACACCATGTTGCAGCTCATACAGAACGCGACTGCACGTGTGCACGTGCCTCTCTTACGTCTCTTTGCCCCGTCCTGCACGTATTGATTCTAAACTCCATATCCTTTCGCATAGTTGCTCCTTCTCTGTGTGTTTTCTTCAGGAAAAAGGTAAACTTAATTTCAATTCATTTCAACCCAGCCCGAGCAAGCATCGACACGTAATCCAGCTACCGCAGCACACGCGCGCGCTCGTGTTGACCTGTCAAAATGGTGTCGCCTTGACCGAACTTCATCAGCACCCTCTTTCTTCGTTGCTCCGTCCCTTTCAGCAGAGGTGAAGTGGCCATGGCGTGAAGCTAAGAAGTTTATCGAGGGACGCACAGCAGCACTACGCTCACCAGACGCACCTGGGCATTAACGGAACACGTCGCCAGATGTGTGCACGTCGACACCCTTCATCTGCTTTAGAGAGCAGGCGTCCCTGTCTCTCTCATCAGTCCTTCGAGAGAAGAGCGCGCGACGAGGACACAGGCTCTCACTAAGACGCCAAGGGCCTCGGGACGCGTCGGCGAGGAGCTCGGGCCTCTATACACGCGCTCAAGCCGGCCGCACTCGTGCATGCATTACTTCTGGCCTCCCTGTAGCTGCCTTGAGTACCAGGGAACCAGCCGAGGCTATTCTCCGAGCGGGCGCCAACGCGCCTCCTTGTAGAAGGGCCTCGAAGAAGAAGCCGGCGGCACCAATTACTCGATCTCATTACGGGTTTCCCCAAGGCTTTGTCACCGGCACTCGTCGGTGCGGAGGCTTCACTGCTGGCCCTCCGCGCTTCTCTCTAGCACTATCGCTTCGAAACCAGGCTGGACCGCGGGGTCCGTACGACCTCCTCGCACTCGTTTTATGCTTCTCCTTTTCTAGGCACCGTCGGCGATCGTCAAGTGCCACGCACTTCATGTAAGCGTGCCGGAACAGGCAGGCCTGTAGCGCGTGCTGCTACTGCTGCTGCTGCTGCTGCAAGCTCGCATTTACCGTGCTTCTTCGCTGCCCGTATTTGCCGCGACGCTTAGCGCGCGGATTATGCCCGGTGCCGCCTAGACCCGTGCAGCATCTTAGATGTTACGGAGGGCTGTGCTGATGTGCGGTGAAGCTTTGCTCGGTGAAGCTTTGCGCCAAATCTGAACGATGACTCCTCTATATTGTACTAACGGTTGAAAGTGCGCGTAGTTAGGCACCGCGCATCTCGATTTGTCGTTTAATAATCAACCTCAAGCATCCGCTGAAATTGTCAGTGAAATGTGTGTGGCGAAGGATATGACTTTATATAGCACGGTAATATTCCACTGTTCCGCTCCGGGCTGCAATAAGGCAGCAAGACAGGCTAAAAAAGCGAGATAAACCATAAGAACAAGTCCACTTGACGGTGTTGTCATAAATATTATTATTCTTTGATTGGGGAGAGATGTCTCTAGCGAGCCAACGTGGCTGGTGTGATGAGATGTGATGGCTAGAGCGCACTATCGCCACTGATGTACGGCTGGTGTAATGACACCCTGATTTTCCCTCATCCCAATCCTATACATAAATGCAAATGGTTGTCGACGCAACTACTGAAAATAAATTGAGTTTGTTACCTTACAGGAATACCAGAAGCGCCGTTGGAAACTTATCAAACTAGATTCTTCGTAAAGAAGGCAGTAACCAATGTAAGCGTCCTTTTTCCATTGGCTTGCTGCCCCTCTCAACTTCTTTCTGAGTACTGTACAGTTTTTCCTGCAAGCCGGCACTCTCAGAGTATCACGAAAAACAAGAAAAGAAGGATAGAAACGGGGGAAAGGTAGGGTGAAACGTGGCAGACTGCAGAAAAGGTGCTTGGTCGACGTAAGGGTCACCGGTGTGCTCTCCGCATGTTCCTTAGAGGCTTGAAATTCCACCGGATTAGGCGGGGCTTTTATGCGAAACTTTATTCTTTTTTTCTGCACTCAGTGAAAGCGCGCGGTTTTCTAGGTGCTTTCGCGGCCTCTTGGAAGGCTCCGTCGGGCTCTTTTACCCAAAGCCTGCCATAGCTCGGAACAAGCTAGCGCTGGTCGCCTTCAGTGGAAAAGCGTGTTACGGTTGTTACTGGCAGACTCTTTACGACTGGCCGCCAAAGGGCGCAAAAGTTTGAGGGGGGGAGGGGGGGGGATTACTGACGTTAGATGAGATGGCTGGTGCACATTATCGCGGCTGCAGTAATGACAACCGCCATGACGGTACTGGGCGCTCAGGTCCTCATAAAATTCACTGCCCGTGTAATCTATGAGAATCTATAATGTTCTTTGCTCAGCGTCTGAACGATTATGAAAAGAAAAGGGAACTAGCGGCAAGTCTCCTAGACACGCTACTTAAAAGCGAGCTGTAACCTGCAGTCAGCTGCGTAAGAACCTTACACCATTCTAAAGATGCACGTTTTTGTGAAGGAGCTTTCACATAACGTTCATTTATATTTGCCCGACGGCATTCGCCCTGACGCTATACGGCTGGTGTCCAAACCATCAACCATCAGCCACGACAAGAGCTGGCGGATAACACGGAAGAAATTATTTACGCTTCCACCGTTCTTATCAAACTTGCACGTAGCGAATTACATATAAGCAATTACTTATAATTTATTACATTTCGTAGTAATATTGCGATTTAACGATTACTTTGTTTACTCGGTAATGACCATTGTAATTTAGATAGTTTTCTTCAGTAACCAATTACTTGTAACCAGTTACTTTGTTGACGAGACAAGCTCTAATAGGCGCCAATGCGTTGAGAACTCGAATTTGGCGATAACTACAGTAGAGCGCCCGAGTTCCCCCCCCCCCCCCCCCACAGAGATTTTTGACAGAGAATACGTTTTACCTTATCCATAATTACACTACCTGTACCTCAATCTACCGAAAACAAGTTCTCTTCGCTCACTCAGCCTGGTAGCTGGGCTGCTACATCTTCAACAATGCTTTATGTTTGAAGAGCTGTCCTTTGAGCACGCAAGCAGCTTAGCTTCCGAGAAAGGAAGCACAAAAGCCTGATGAAGGAAAGCTTCCAAACGTTTTTCGGTATTTGCAAAGCAGAAGTTTTTCGATCTGGCCCTCTCGGACATATTCATATTTCACCTCAGTCAGCAAAGTTTGCAAGCAGAGAATCTGAGCAAAAATTGTCACTTGCACTACACAGTTGCGTTGGAAATATATACTATAATAAATAAGTTACTGTATCAGCGTACCCGTGTAGTTGTTCTAGAGAAAATTCTTATACACGGTTTTCGAAAATGTTGCCACATATAAGTTGAGCTACTGCTTTTCACTAAAGATTAATACATACGAATAAGAATGAAAGGGATACATGACTATACGCGAAGCGAAATCCGTCTTTAAACAGAGTAAATTCCAGAAGCAGAAACATGGAGACAGGTCACCAGAAATGCACATATGATCCTGTCACTAGGCAGCAGACTGATCTAAGCCTGGTTAACCCCTTTGCTATCTCCTTATCACTTGGCTATCTCTTTCTCTCTGGTCACACAAAATGAATAGATAAGGACATAAGCTTAGCTCGCAGTAAATATCATGCACTATTACATAAATATTCTTTGACGTTCTTCGAATATGTTATTCATATGCCAGCCCAAATCAGGCAGCTCGGCACCATATCCTCAAGTTTGCAGCAGATGACCGGACTCACAAGAAATAAAGCCGACCGTATGCTGACGAAAACTGACCATGAATGCATGGGTACACTAGGCCCCTCCAAAAGGACCACTCAAACGCTTTCAGTGCTTCATCTCAGTTTCTCATTGTTAACGATTTCATGAAGTCTTCCAGACACAATGCCGAATAATTTTGGGCCACCTTGCCATTACCCCAACAATTCTTTCCCGCAACGTCAAAGAGAACGTGTTGTACTTGAAATACATTTACAACACGTAAAAAAAATTAGTAAGAACCTCGTCTTCGACGCGTGCGCCTGCTAGTGACCACCTAAAGATCGCACAGAGAGCGATTCTGCAACTGCTCTGTGCCATTGATCAGTGTGGCTATTACTGGATAATTGAAGCCTTGCAATTCCACAGAGATTCATCTTGTGAGCGATTATCTGGGCGTAGCGGTGAAGTTCTTCTTCGATAGCGTGTTCAGACTCCAGACTTGTTTTCGCTGTTGTTATACCCACTTTGAGAATATCCTTGTCCGGCTTTGGTAATTCCAGCCCTGCTGAAGACAGTGGTCATAGGTTAAGTCAGTGTCTTCGGCTATATGCCTGTTTGAACAATACTGCGATATTTCATGTCACTGCATTCGTGAAACATGAAACATGAAAACAAAGTTCTCTCTATCTTAGTCTGTAAAAAAAAAAGTGCGGCGAGATCATGTTCATCGTGACGCTGTTTTGTATGGTTTGATTACTTGCGCATACTATTCTTACAGTCACTCTTGCTTTTTCATGATGCTAATTAACACCGAAGTGGGCCGACAAAACTGACAAGAACAGTGTGTTCTTCCGAACAAACTTTTTTTTGCGCTGTTGTTCTTGACACCCCCTGTTTATTCAATTTATTCTTGTGAAATTATATTTACCACACTCCTGTTTCTAACGGTTATTTCTTTTTCCTTTAGGAAAGAGTCTAATAGCGGCTGCACGTTTCTTTCCATTGTTCATATTCTTCATAAATAACGTTTACTAGAACCATAATGCAGGCGTTACTAATAATTTTCTTCCCTTAATATCGGACTAGCCTCTCCCCGCAAAATTGCCGATTTGAAGGCACAACTCTGACGAGCTCTTGACAGAAGGCAGTACGGCTAGTTACATTTGTTTACGCTTGAAGAACCATAACACATTTATAATAGGCGTGTTCGTTTGGGTCAGGGCACTTATTTAAACAAGAAACTTATTTTACGTAGGAGTTCCTACTTATCGCGCAGGATTACCAAGCGTTCGCGCCCTCCAGTAATTATGATACCGTCTGCCTTGATAACGAAACGGACACTGCAGCGTTGACGGATCGCGGTAAGCACTTGCTTATAAGTTTTGTAAATACAGTCCCAGTATAATTAAGCGGTTAAGCAGTGGGTCGTGTCGTTAGAGCAGGTGGAGCGCTGGACCTCGAATGAGAGTACCACGTGCGAGAGCATCATACTGCCGTATTTCCTTTTTATCGGCCGGTAGTGTTTTTCTTTTTGTGTCCCAATGTTCCAAAGCTATACCTTCTACATAAAAGACAAGGCCATCCAGCTGCCAACAACACCAACACACCCCCTTCTCTTTGTGTTTAAGATGCATTAGAACTTTTGCTAACTCCAATGCCCTTTGATTCCGCCCTCATCAGGATGCGGCCACTGTGACCAGGGATAAACACCGCCGAATAGGGCTCATCACCAGAACAAAATTGGCCCTGAGTGACCGGGGAGAGTTTAATCCGTTAGACAATACCAGATTCTCGCCGTATGCATAACTTCCACGTCCGTTCCGTCACGGCTGGCAGCGCAGCAATTTATTCGCCACAGCACGCTAATGAGCCTGCTCTGTTGAAGCTCGAATAAGTTCCCCAAATATTTTGGATCCTTAATTCTTTGCTGTGAGAATGTCAGAAAAAGGTAAACACAAAATAACATGACCGAGCAGAGCACGAAGCTTATCATCGTGATGGCGCCCTATTTAGGCACACGAATCGGAAAACTTAACTACGAAGTCTTGAACACAAGTTTACGAGAGTATGTTTGTTGTGCGATATTCAAGTATTTCATGCTCACCCAGCATCGACAGATCGTGTTCCAAGTAAGGTAAAGAAGGTAGTTAATTGTAATTGCTGTTTATTAAATGACGAGAGCCTGGAAAAATAGGCTACAGAAGGGCTGGCTATTCCAATCATAAAAAAAAATGAATTTGCTCAGGACGAACTGGTTGGCTGGTTGGTTAAGCATGTCGATTCGATCGCAGCGCACACTCAATTGACAGCGACCGGCAGAGTACACATAAAAAAATACCAAAGCCAAGGCGATACCTGAAGCCCTCCCTCGATGCGTGAAGCCCTGCACCACTATCGAGGAAGCGCTTCACGTATCGCCTTGGTTTTGTTGTTTTTACTTCGCACGCTTCTGTGTCGAATTATATATTTACAAGCGCTTGCGTGGCAATAAACCAGTTGCAATCAGCGCTTTGTGGTGTCTACTCTGTCTGTCCCTGTAAACTTAGTGTACGCTGTGATCGAATAAATATCAAAAAACAACTCCAGCAGCCAAGGAGTGCGAAAACAAAAAGATGAAAAGAAGAATGAAGAAAATTGGAGGACGCTTAAGCTTCGCCTTTAAGTGTAGAACGCGATAGCGTTATCGGGACCCGTTCGCATCGCATCGTTCGCATACGGCAAGCAGGCTTCATTCACTGCAACACGCAACGTGGGAAAGCCAGCTTACAAAGACCAAGCTTACCTCAATCTCCTTAAAGTCGGCTTCACTTTTAAACTGAAATGCATTGCTGGAAAGTTGTTTTTCCAGGGGCAACATAAGCAGTTTTATATTTAAATTTGAAGGCCCTAGCACCTTTCTTTATTATTTTATTAATTGTTTGCTATTAGCCGCGACGCGCGCCGGTCTGGTAGAAATGATGGAAAAGGGGTTTGTGTTTTAGTTAACTCGTTTAGCAGAATTAGGTTTTCTCGTACATTCAAATTACAATCTGACACCGATTAGTAAACAATCCGACGGCGAATTCGACGCCGAATGGTAAAGTTGTACTTTACCATTTTTCTGGCGGATTTCACTGTGAGAAATTCAATTTTTGATCACCAAAACCTTGCACCGCATGGGGGGCCTGCTCGGTCGAGTGGTCGGATGATTTTCTCAGCCACCCGCGATCAGACGCCGATTGCTGACGCCGGATTTTCTGCGACAGGGGACCCTAAACGCTATCGCGTTAAACAAAGCACGAAGGAACAACAGCAGAGGAATAGAGTATCCCTTCACTCAGGCATAGCCTACTATTTTACATGTATATGTGTAGTCAGAGCGCGGCGTATAGGCAGCACCTGATTCTAACACACGAATGGTAGAGGGATGCGATTCATGGGAACATCTCTATTGCTGACTTGTAACGCGGACGTATAGCTCAGGGCTGCCACTTGGGATACTGCCGAAGCACCGTATAGCGGGTGAGTTACATCCTGTATTATATGTGTACATCGTAATGCGATGATCATGAATCCCAGGGCACGGATATTAAAGTGTCGAACTTGAAGCACAATCTCCCAACTCACACACCTCGTAAGGAGAGTAGCCAATCGACGCAGTGGCCTCAAGGAGCAAGACACCCTGAGGGTCGTTCAAGCTCTACTGACCAGCAGAATAACGTACGCAACCCCGTACCTGGCTCTCAAGAATTGCGAAGTCGACAAGCTCAATGTCATCATCCGCAAAGCTACGAAGCTCGCCATGGGTCTACCACCCGTGGCATCTACCACCCGACTTCTCAAAATGGGTGCTCATAACACCTGGCAAGAGCTGGTGGATGCCCAGAAGACCAACCAACTCGAGAGGCTGAAGCTCACGCCGACGGGAAGATCGGTCCTTGCGCGCCTAGGCTACGGAGAACGCTACATCTCCGACGCGGACCGCAAGGTCAAGACACCGCCATGCATAAGAGAATCCCTGAGCATCGACAAACTACCGCGCAACATGCATCCCGAGCATCATCGGGGACGCCGGCTTGCTCGAATCGACGCCATCCGAAGACGCCACAAGCACGATCCAGATGCTCGCTACGTAGATGCGTCCAAATACCCGGGAAAAACTGCTTACGCCCTGAGTGTGGTTGACTCAGGGTGCGGAACTCGGAGACAGCGGAAGAAGCGGCAATGGCCTTAGCCATCACCACGAGCACGAACGCGGTCGCAGTCTTCACGGGCTCCCAATCCGCAGTACGCAATTACGCGAGAGGCCCAATATCGGTGCAAGCAGTCAAAATTCTGCAGAAAAGAAGCACTCCGCTCCCTTACACCTGCGTCACGTGGGTACCAGGGCACGTGGGGCTCGAGGGAAATGAAGCGGCACACGCCGCGACCCGCGATCACGTCAACCGGGCCTCTCTCGCCGCCTCGCGAGACCCCCGACCGCCTGTTGACGCAGCTGAAGCGGAGACAATACCCCCCACGTATAACGCCATCCTCCAACACTACCGACTGGGACGCAGGGTGTACCCGCCACCTCATCCAAAACTTACCAAAGAGGAAAGCACCGCATTTCGAAGACCGCAGAGCAATACGTACACCCATGGGATCATCATGCATCGCATCCACCCGACACTACACACCTACAACTGCCCGATCTGCGCCGTGCCAGACACTCCGGCTCATTTGCTACTCGAGTGCCCGTGGCGCCCCGAAGACGCCGTTACCAAGCCTACAACGTCCGAAGACGTGAACCTCCTCGCCGAGACGTGGGAGGCCAAGATCTCCACCCCGGCCCTGGACGAACAACGACGTCTTGTCGCCGGAGCCCGGGATGCTATCAAGGCCAGAGGATTCCTGGAATGAGGGGCCCTCCCACCTAGAGTGATCCACAGCTCAAACGCTCGGGAACACTGTCTTGAAAATTAAAGTTTATTTCATCATCATCATCAACCTGAAGTGCACCGTGGGTTAGAAGTAGCCGTCAGCAATCCGCGCCGCCTAGAAGATAAGGGAGCGACCAAGCACGATACCCCTCTGACAAGAACGTCTGTTGCGCGGCTGGGGATCTATAGAACCTCCTCTTGGGAGAATTTTGCCAGACAAAATCACAGGACTCCTTTGTAACAAGTCCTTTAAGTTTTGTTCACCTAACGATCGATAAAATTGGAGATACTTTCTTTAATGGTTGCACAGTTTCAATTTAAATTTTGTTTTCATTAAGCTCCTTCGCTGTCAGCGTTCTCTTCGTCTATTTCATCGCAAAAATCCCAAAGGGCCACCGTGACAGTTACCGTTAACGCGTCGCACTTTTGGAACCGCTCAGGACCCGTAACTTTCCCGCGACGTGCATAAAAAAAAAAAAACGCTGTCGCTAGTACGTATATGATCTTCACCAGAGCATTCGGAGCACTCGGCACTGCAGCGGCACGACTACGCTTACAGCATCGCTGCGGTGCGTCTCACCGTTTGATCAGAACCCGCTCGCCCCGAAGCAAAGACGGACCTTCTTCGGCGCGTCGGCTCGGTTCATCTTCATTCTGTCGTGCCAGCAAGGTGGACACGTGCGCTACAGCACCAAAGCGCGGCCACACGTAGTACGTACCTGCACAAAGAGAGAGAAAGAGAGAAAGACATTGGCGACAATGAGTCAAACGAAGTTTTTTCTTTTATCGCGGCGCTACAAGGCGTGCATTCGTTTTAATTATTCCTCGCGACAGCTGCCACGCAGGAAAACGAAGGCCCGCGGCGGAATAGGAGAATGGAAGTGGGGGAAAAAGGGGTTCTTCGCCTCTCTGTCGGTATACCCGATCTTCCGGCATCGGAACACGGCGCCTGCTATACGCTGACTCGTTATTCTCCCTTTACGACGGCCGCTTGGGATGCGGCTGCGCGAAGGTGGCGGAGGCGGCTGCGGTGTTATTACTCGAACCCGCCGCCGCCGCTGATTACCTCTGGCGTGTCTTTCTTCATTACTGTGCTGCCGACGACGAACCCAAAATCATATCGAAGCAAGCAAGCACGTGCCCCCGGGCGGCTCGTGTCAAGTGCCTTTAGCGTGCCTTTTCGCAGCCGCAGCCATCTTCCCTAGAGCATATGCTCCGACCGATTAAATCCGTGCAGTGTTGTGGAGGGTAAGAACGGCCTGCGCCAATCGGAAGCCGACTTCACGTAGGTGTTTGCGGCCGACGATTGGCTATCTCGTTTGCCGGTCCCTGCTGCTGCTGGCTCTAGTGATTGGTCATTGTACAGGCAACGGCCGATAACGAGTCACGAAGCCCACATTGCATCTACGCCTACGTTTGCTTTGACGAGCTGCAGCAAGCCGCAAGCACTGCAGCGTTTTTCGGCATTTACTGACGTCGCCTCGCGAAATTGAGAGTGGGCCCGCGAGCACACAGACAAGGTATTCCTTCAGCGCCAGCTCCACTGGTCCGGAGAGGAAACCTCAGAATTTCCAATTTGCCTGCATGCGCTGCCTCTGAAGTACATCACATGCAACATTTTTCGTCCTCAAAAAAAAAAAAGAAAGAAAAGGAATAGAAAAACTAAGAAAAGGAAAGGGTATTCCTGGTTGCCGTGACGCATCTGACGTCTATCTTTATTTCAATGTCGCCTAAACCAGTGCTCGGGTACGGGAGTGACATGAGGAGATTTCTTTCCGCTGCCTCGAGAATCATTTTAGAATTTTACAGAAACCCGAAAGCACGCACAGTGCGAGATGGGATTTAGCGTAATAAGTCAACGCAGCGCAACGCCTGTCAACATTAATCTTACCTGCTTGGCAATTTACAGGCAACAAATGGACGAAGCGAGCAGTGAATATTTGAAAACTGTTTAATGGGAAAGAAATGTGTGCGATGTCATTATTGCAGTACGGGTGAATGTATGAAAATGTCAGCACCATTCTTTAATCAAAGGTGTACTAGAGTACGTAAGCTCGGCAAGCAGATTGCTGGACCGGCGAGCAAATGCAAAAAGCTTGAATCTAAACTTGTCAGATTGATGGACGCCGACTACGTTACGTATATTTGAGTTGTGCACTTCAACGACCTTATTTTCGGTATTGCACCCTATAAAAGGTGCCGGTTCTGCATTTCTCGATTAGCAGGATAGCGTTCGACTGAAAAAAAAAACAACAACAACAAAGAAATAACCAAACTTTCTGTCTAAATTGCTATCGCCTTGCCCTTTCTCGGCTGACTCAATAATTATTTAATGAGCAACCCCGAATATCTTGCGAAGAATGATATCGCTCTTGTCGACTTGACAGCTACAGGCTCGTATTCACGAAATAGGTCTTACGCTAGAACTTTTGGTAAGAGTAGCTGTAATCGCGATGTTGGACATATTAATATCAAAGGCGACCAGCATTTGGTAAAGAACTCTTACAACCGAAAAACTTTGTGTTCGCTCACTGACAATATATTATTGATGTTTGGGATTTCACAACAGCCTTTTTTTATACTTTACGCTTTTCAGCTCCTTACAATGACGTTGTGTGAACCCCCGAAGAAGCCAAGGTGAGTCTGTCTTCACAAATAGTGGCTTGTGGGCAAAGATTAAAGCACCGCCGTGTATAAGCGCTTATATCGAAGCCTCACGTAACTTGTAAGCTTGTAACGTGGTCATGCAAAAAAAAAAAGAAAGGTTGTGGTAAAAGCAACATATAGGGTGAAAGAACGGTAACTCAACTTATTCCATGGCGAACGAGCGCCTTACACTGAAAAGACATTGTTAGAATATATCAAATATAGCTCTTCATATTGCATAACGTAGACTCGCGTTGCCCTTGGGCTGAGAGAACGCTAAATGTACCCCGGAGCATCGCTCTCACGCTCTGGTAAGCTTAAAATTGTAATCATTGGAAGAAACGCAGACGTTCGGCAATTCATTCAAAAGTACTTTGTATTAGGTCGCGAGTTGCTTAAGAACACTCTGGAATCATGAGACTAAAGTATAAATATTATCAAATTTTCGCAGATGTTTTATTAATGAGCTTTGAGAACCTATCCCTCTTTCTCTACCACCGCAAACGTGCTGGCACGGCTTATAAAGAGTCATGATGACAGACCGTTGTGCCAGAATGGACGTTCCATTTGCACTGTTGCTGTGACAAACTCAGCCAGAGTTGACATTTTGTCAAGCACATGAGGGATGCGAACCTGTTGAAGAAAAGTTATCTCGGTTTCTTTCTTTCTTTCCTTCTTTCTTTCTGTCTTTATTTCTTTCTTTCCTTTATTAACAGCAGTCTCTTAATGTAGTGTGCCAATAGGTGTCATTGTATTGCATATAGTGCACGATTTTTTTTTTCTTTCGGGTTTTGAGCATATCCTTTACGCATCGCCTAGAGATAAAGCGCAATTCAACCACTTTGGACAGATCACATGATGATGCGTTGGCTACTTACGCGAAAAATTGCAGTGTGATGTTAGCTAAACAAAGGAATTAAATTTTCAATTGCTCACTTTGTGGTATATGCTTCAATAGACGAATAGAAACCAATCAGAAATGAATTAGTCGATATCCCGTGCTCAGCGCCGTTTCCTGAGAATGCGTCCACAAATTTCATGGCAAAATGCACTGGTGTTATAGTCAACACTTACTAACGGTTCATGGTTTCTTTATGCTGATAAATGTATTCTTAAAAATCGGTGCATGGTGCCGCAATATTTAAGTACGTTTTTTTTTCTAAGCTGGGGGCAATCTCGGAATATGTCTTCATAATAACGCGGCTCTGTTTGAGCAATGGCAAATGTGTGCCATAGAGTTATAAATTATAAGGTTACTTAGTCAATAATTTTAATTAGAACCCGCCATGAAGGCTTCGTGGCTTTGCTGTGGCGCTGATAAATCCGAGGTAACGGAATCAAATCCCGACCACGGCTGTCGCATTTCGACGGGGGCAAAATGTAAAAACACCCTTGTGCCTAGCATTGAGTGCCCGTTAAAGAACCCTAGGTGGTCGAAATTAATCCGGAGTGGTCCACTATGGCATGCCTGATAGGCTAATGAGATTGTTGTTTTGGCACCTAATACTCCGGAATTTATTTCCCTTAAATTTCATTGATATCTGGGTATTATTAGTTGCGCACGAATTTCGCCTCTGAGGAATCAACTTGAAAGGAGAGACAACGCTTTTTATTAAAGGCGAATCTTAAAAGAAATCACTTTGAAATAAAAAAAAAAGCTGGTAGTAGGAAAGTGGGAGGTCCCCTGCTGTAACACATGGGCTGTTTCTACCGTGTATGAATTATACGTGATCTAGTACCAATGTTCTGTATTACGGGCGAGTAAAGACAAATCTACCTGAACTGATAACATTGCTGTTCACAATTTTTTTTCCCTTCTCGGCTTTTCACGGGATGGACGATCCCTAGCTGAATACATGCGAAGGTGAGACTACTCAATGTACCTTTAAGTGACGGCGAAAAATTCATTGCACGATAAGTGAAAAAAATCGGCTTAAATCACGATGTCGGGGTAGCCTTCGATGATACTGAAGTGGAAAAACATATTATGCATTTGTACCATAGCGCTCAATATTCCTTCATGTATTGTGATTGTTGTATTTTTCACAGGGAGTTGAATGTCACCGCCGGCCTTTGCCAAGTATTTTTGACTGACAGTCACTGATTTTCTCATGTAGCAAAAAGAAATACCAGAATATCAAAATAGCGATGTGCTCACGAAAACCTTAAAGCTAAGACAACATCGGTTTTCCCGCTAAAGAATACGGCAGACGCCGCCCTTTGCCCCCTAATTGAACTAAGCTACATCGTTATCGTGGTCGACTGTGCTGTATAAGTCAAATTGCTGTTATGTACCGTCACACAAACTGTTAGTGCTTTGAGCGTTCAGAGTAATCATGTCGCCTTTAGAACCCAAAAAGCAGGTGCTTGAATTCATCAACAAGGAAAGAGAGAGATAAGCTGTGCTTGCTATATGTGTTACACATTAACGGATACCCTTTGAACGTTGTTCTGTTCAGTTGAACTTTCACCATTTATTTTATTTATCAGCTAGCGCAGCATGATTGAGCACGAAATAACACATTGTAAAACAAACATGAAAACGTCAGTAAGCCCTCTTGCTGCTCTTCTGAAAAAGAAATATTTAGTATTTGCTATATTTGCATTTACCATCAGCCATATAGACGCCAACTGAAATTTATGAAGTAACAGTCAATGAGCAACAGGCATGGCTGCAGCAACGTTTTCTTCTATAAAGCGTATTCTATTTTAAAGTGAAGCTTTCTTTGCCACTTTTCGGCTGCTCGCTGCTGGCTAGTTGTAACTGTCTTCAATTATTCGCCTGTCACTGGTACAGGGCAAACCAGTGCCGGCCGTAATGAAAAGCGAGGTGGCCCGGGGTACGCCGGCGATGTGCGCAGGCGCGGACGGGAGCTCCAACTCAAACACGCCGTCGTCTTCATGCAGTCGTCGTCATTTCAATCGCCTTCATTCCATTGTGATCATTTCTTCGTTGTCATGCAGTCCTCATTGTTCCTCCATCTTCACTCTTTCGTCGTTACAGCTTCGTCATTTCGTCATCACCATTATCATCGTTGCCACGCCGCCGTAATCTTGCGTTCGTCGTCGTTCCGTAGTTATCGCGCTGACGTCATTGCCGTCGTCATGCATTTGTGATCATACCGGTGTCGTGATGCCATTATGGTCATTCCGTCGTAGCCATTTCCACGTCGTAATGCCCTTGTGGTCCCACCGTCGTCTTCATTTATTCGTCCTCATTCCGTCGTCCTTGTTCCTTGATCGTCACTGCGTGGAATCCGCATGTTTGATCGCCGGAAGTTTATGTTGAACAAGACGCTTCCTGGTGAATATGTGTCCAACTTGGCCGGGTTCTCTCTATACTTGCAAAAAATGGTCGCTAAACAGGAATAGCGTTCTTCACAAACACCGATGAAAGCTTCGCTCAAGTAGACTCTCACATCGCATGGGATCCGTGGATATTGAAAAAGAGATTAGCTCGTTAAAAAAAGACATTGTTTAGAACAAACACAAGAAGAGCAAATGTTAATCTACCAGATTGAGCTCGTTCTCTTAAAAAATAAATAATAAAAAAGACGAACTTAAGGAGTTTGGGGTTCCTGCGTTCACTGAATGCACTGTAATATAATAAAATGCAGAAGAGGCTTAACAGCCAAAACAGCCTTCGGCGGCACGTTCTTACACGACCAGTATTAGCTTTTCCGGACAATGCAGGCAACGTATTAGGAGTGTTTAACAAGAAGCTTGCTAACCAACGTAATTACAAAAATGCGGGGCCACAACGTGCTAGTTAAAAAGTCGCAAAGTATTTAAAGCAAGCACGAGAAATTACAGGGAAACATTGTGATGGAGCATTACGCTTTCCGCAGTGACAAGCCAACCATAATGAGAAATTCATTATATACTGAGGCGTATGGAATCAGTCCACAGGTACACAGTACACGTTTTATAAAGCAGACACAGTCGCAGCAAGCGAACCGACAATGGCAGGAAACAGCGGAAACCTCGCGCTTCATCAATCGTCATCTTCTTGCATGAGCAGTGCACTCTGGTTCTCCAAATCGCGACAATATTCTGCAGTACAATATACTTCACTACCAAGGATTTCTTATATGCTTTATTCTAATGGTAGTGCGCCACAATAACTTGAGGTATTGGCCATATGTGTAGAAAATTACATTGGTATTTAAATATATATATATATATATATATATATATATATATATATATATATTGTTCTACAAGAGAGTGAAAACAGAGAACACTTGCAGGAGCTTTGAAACGGCACGTTACTCTTACGGAGAGATGACGTTGAGTTTCCAGCAACACAACATAGAAATGTCTCGGAAAGAAATAGAGGGGCACATTTCCAATCAGCCCTGTAGGGAAGCCACCAACTTTGCGAACACCGTGTAAGCTGGCATTCACGCCTCAGGAAAAGCTTAATGCCCTGTCTGGAATCGACTTCCTGATACATGTGTCGGACCGTAATGCAGACCCAAATCCAGACAGACGATATCGATCTAAGTTCAATAGGTTGGGCGCACAAGCGGGGTCTCACTTATTGAGACAAATGAAACGAACACGGGGCACGTCGAGATGACAACGGAATCAAAAGGACGTCAGTGTGCGACAACGAGAAAGCGAAGCCTGGGCGAACAAGCCCGATCCCGAGCCGCGGCGCTAGACAGGATCACTAGACCGCCGAGCTGGAAGCCTTAGGCTTCTGATCGATCCCGGCAAAGATACCGTGCCTACAAGCCCGTGGCTCTGCGTCGGTTTCACCGAAAAAAACCAAACATCCTAGCCATAGGGATCGTATAGGGATCGAGGCTATACCGGGCAGGCCGCCTGCTTTTTGCTCGATCCGGGTGGTCCGAGACTATACAGCCTGGCAAACCACAGCAGCGATTGCCGAGGATTTTTGCTGGACGCCCAGATTCTGGCGACCCGTTGTTATACCGTAGGGTAAGTGGAAACCACGGGGATATATATCGTCCACGTGAAGAAATGGACCCAGCTCCGTGGATTTGTGATTTGTGGTCGTAAGACTTCGTCGCAATAGGAGTCCTGTGTGTTTCTATATATATATTTCAGCTTGTTGCAAGACTTCAGGTATAAAGTCGGTTCTATAGTAAAGATTAGACGCGTTGTACTGGCGATCTTGGTACTGCGAACGTGTTCAGTATCGCAGATTTGCTGAACAATATGTGCAGCGAAAACTCTTCCCACTTCCTTTTTCTCCCTTCCCCCGATTCCAACCGCGGCCTTTTTTTCATTCGCTCTCCATTCTCTGATACCAAGCCTTTTCAGATAAGATCATTGGAGGACTAAACAAAAGCTCCTGACAAGGATTCTGCTCCTTTTGCAACTTGTGGTAGATGCAGGGCTTTCCGAACAGCTCTCGCGGCCGGGAGGGGCCCCTCCATACATGAGCAGAGAAACAGATGTATGTTTTTTTTCTTTTTGCGACGCGGAAACCACAGGAGGTTGAGACGTCGCTTGAGCTTTGGAGAGTTAGTGCAAGAGGTAAATGGCGACAGGCGTCTGTGTTAGAAGAATATGAGTAGTTGTTCTTTTGCTTGGCAAGATGTACAGGCGCGAATATGTATATGAAAACGACCACTTGTATAATTGATATTGGTAGCCAAAGCTGCCACATGACGGATGGGGAGGAGCTTAGAGGAGGGCACTGTCTGATGACATGTTTTGGGCAAGGGTTGCGCAAAGGGCATGCGCGCTTAGTATGGAAGGAACAAAGCTGCTTAAAAGGACGAGTGAAGTTGCTGAGCGGTACGCCATTGGTAGATTTTGTCGTGATCATCGCGGTATCAAAGTCCCATTAGCTCGTGAATAACGACATTTGCCTGCCACTGGCGCTTCTTTATTGCTGCATTCAGCGAATACAGCTTCAGAAATAAAAGCATGACAACAGCTCGGACAAAATAAAATGTTGCAGATAATGCCACATGTTTGTTCGCACCGTCATATACAGGGTGTATCAGCTATCACGCACCACGATTTAAAGAGAGAGGAACGGCGTTACGCGAAGCAAACCTAGTGCGTATTGTTTCCAGTACAGCGGAGTAGCCGGCAGTCTTTTTTTTCGTTACTGAGATTTATTTATATATTTGTAATTAAATAACTATCTCGAGAAGCACTGTCTTAATTATCAAAGTGTCAATGAGAAATTTGTAGAGCAACATGAAAAACTCCCGATACAGCTATCTGTTGCTCAATACGTGATACATAAAAGTGTTTTTCCTGGCATGAAAGAAGGCCGCGAATACACGTCTAGTGCCTCGAGCGGCCAGTCGTGCGGTAATTCGGCGTGTATTCGCGGGCTTCTTTCACACTCGGAAAAACACATTTATGTGGCACGTATTGAGCAAGAGAAAGCTTTATCGGGAGTTTTTCATGTTGCTCTACAACTTTCTCATTGACACTTTGATAATTAGGAAAGTAGTTCTCGAGTTAGATAACTAATTACAATTAATTATTTAAATCTCAGTAAGGAAAAAATTCCTGGCGGCTACTCCACTGTACTGGAAACAATACACACAAGGTTGGCTTCAAGTAACGCCGTTCCTCTTTTTTTAAATCGTGCTGCGTGATAGCTGGGACACCCTGTATATGCGCCGTCAGATTGTTGACAAGTTGGTGGATTTCGAAGGTTGCCCCGCTGCTACCATGGTAAGGTGCAGATGGTGCAGAATGGTTTGTTGGCTCCCTGGACGGGCCCGCATGGTACAGGCAAGAACCGGGACATAACATGCCCAAGCGCGTGATTACTACAGCATAAGAAGGCCAGTATAAAATCATGCTTAGTGCTAATTGATATATTCTCTATGCGTAATGAATGTTACACACTATTCATTCTTACGAATCCTGGGCGTTTGACGTCAGGTGTAACGCTGAAATGTGGGCCGATCCTGGTGGCTGTGCAGAAAGGGTCCAAGCGCAATGGCACATATTCCTGTGAACTAGCGAAGCTGTTTGAGCTCGAGGATGGTCCGTCGAGTGCATGCCGCAAAACCGGCGCCTGGCGATGACGTCACAGTGCGTTGACTAGCAACGCTTCGCCCCAGCTGCGCCGACCACGCTGAGCCTCGCCACAGCTGCGTGAGCCATGGCGTCATCGCGCCGTGCGGAGTGGTTGCAGAAGCTGCGCAGAGGCGGAGCTAAGTCGCGACGTAACTGCGCCGACCCAAGGGATATATAGCTCCGCGTCACGGCCACGGTGACACAAAAGCCCCGCCGTCTCCGCGGCGAGCCCATCGCCGCGAACATGGGGCGGCCGAAGAAGAGCGTCACTCCCGAAGAAGAGGAAGCGTGGCGCGAAAGATGCCTCTCCGCTAGTTGAGAGCAAGTACGACGACTTCGGTCCGATCCCGAGTGTCGCGCCGCCGAAGCGGCAGCGAAACGTCGGCGATTCGCAAAAGATCCGGAGTTATGAGCCCGCGAAACCTAGCAAAAGCGTTTGAGCGTCCAGAAGCGTCCAGATACTTAATGACCGAGTGTTCGTTGCTTCTTGGGCTGTCGATGATTCCGGGGCGATCTTGCGCAAAACGCGGCCGTGTCTCCAAGCATAACCTCGCAAAAACTTGGCCGAAGCGAGATAAAACTAGGTGGGGTCGCCAGCTTCGCTGTTTGCCCAGTCTTCGCAACACTAGTGTGAAGCTGCCCCTGATTTTTTTCAGTGTATGATTTGACTTGCAATTTTCATAGTAATACTCTCGATGCTAGAAGGTGCAAAAATTTTTTCAATGTAAGTAGCCTTGAAAAATGACAGGACACAGCTCTTTTATATTGTCATCAGCCTAAACTTACTATATTTAAACAAAATAGTTTGTTATACATATGTGCTAGCTAAACATTGATGTTTGTTATATGGTTTATCGCTGCCCTTCATGTAATACATCTGCAGAAGCAGAGGAGTGCGTGACCTACAGGAGCTGCGTTTATTAATTATCTGATCAGGTAAAAGAATTGTCGATATCGAAAAAACAATTTTACGAGCACTTAATTCTTGTATCAACTTTGGTAAAGCTTTCGCTGGTATCTTAAAACTTACGGTGATCGATTATATCAGTAAACGGTAGTGGGAAAACTCATTTTATTCTTTCGAGCACTTCCTGATGCCCACTCCAGTTTGCTGTAAAGAGAGTCACAGAAGCCCTCGCGAAGGTGATAGATTTCTAAAAGGAACATAAAATGAAGTGACATTTCTGAATGGGTGACATTTGACACCAGCTTGGGTAACTAGGTATGTGTCACTGAGAATGTGCCGCTCTGCAATAACGAAAAAAAAAAATCAGGGTCCTTCCCCTGTCGAGAAAATGGGGGTAAGGGAAGCTTGTGGCAAGGCGACGCTGTCGCAGGCGTTCCGCTTTGTCTGCCCTAAACTCCGGGTGGGCGGCTCTTCGCTGAAATTTGGCCTCAACATCGCGCTCCCGCAACTCCGGGTCCGCGGCTCTTCGCTCACGTTTCGCCTGGGCTTCGGAAACCCTCACGTTGGAATCGGACTTACCCCCATTTTCTCGACAGGAGAAGGGCTGATACTATTGTCTCTTTGGGTCCCACGTGTGTCAAGGGTAGTTCAAGGGCGTGTTACAGGTTCCCGAGCCCACAGGGGTATGTGGCATGGAGCTTGGACCCTTTCTTCACTATCGCCAGGATCGACCCACTTTTCAGCGTGACACGACCACCGCTACCAACACCACCACCATCGACACTTGTGAGCCTATAACGCTTCGCTTAAAAAAATCCCTTCGCAAGGACTCCTCAGCAGGCTATGCCACTTATGCACTGAGTGTGTACGAGCTTTTCAATGAACGTCTTTCATGCCAGTGCTTTAGCGAGCAGCGCTATGAATGCACTGGATATGTGCCTCTCTTCAATGAATTAAGATCTCGCCAACTTGGGTCACTGAGTATATGCCACTGAGTGTGCGGTAGGTGAGGGAACGATTCTCAGCGTTCGCAAGGACCGGCGCGCCGCGTTTCTCGCCTCAGATGCCACGCACGAACTCCTCGGCAGTGCCACAAGATGGCGTACCGTGTCCAAAAAGAAGCGCGAGAGGGGAGCCCGGTTGCAGAATGACGCGTTTCTCAGCGTTCGCACCATGGAGGAACGAAACAAAACAGAAGAGGCCCTGACGTCACGTTTTTGAAGTCGGAAGAGCAGCCATGTTGGTGTGCCATCTTCCTTTGCGCCTCCAATCGGGGTTTCTGCAGCTCGCCGGAGCAGATGGGCGCGAACTTTGAACTTGCATTGTTACGAGCCACCAGAAGTGTGTGCTGTTGGCGCGCGTCAAAAGAATGCCCACGAAACTTGTGTAGCAGTTTTAGTGAAGTAGACGCGCTCCTGTGTTTTTCAGTGGCACGTTGAAGGCAACGACGAAGACCCGCGCCGTGATTGCTTGAGTGTATCTGTTGGTGGCGGACGCTCACACTCACAGACCTCAAACACAACTTTCAAGCTTAAACACCACACTCCTAAGTCAGCTTTTCTCGCGAACAAAAGGTGCTGCGAAAAAGACACCAGTTGAAAAATCTTATCTCACTTTTCAGAGACCGAGAGCAGCAGCGAAAGCTTCAGGAGCGCGGTTGCTATGGCAACGTCGACATTTGGAGTACCCGTCCCAGTGCTCCTTTGCGAATAACAGCATGTGACTTCCGCCACACCTTCTCCAATACGTCCGTGCTGGCCGGGGCCTCTCCTGGGTTTCCTTCCTCCATGGTTCGCACTCACCAACGGGCCATGAATTTCGGAGGACACGCGCAGGCTTAGCGGCGCGCCCGCTAGATGGCGTTTAGTGTTCTTAGGGATGTGCGAAACAGGAATCCCGTTGCAGTACACGACTCATACATAACTTGTTTCGACTTTGGCAATACGTTGTTTCGCTATATTGATTCAATGCTAAACGCATTACCGTCCACCGTCCTCGTGAAATGGGTTGCGCCAGATTTTTGTCATGGAGAACGAAATAATTTGACCTAGCATTCGTGACAATAATACGTACAGGGAACATTCATAGCACGATCACACGTATATATCAACACATGTGGCACAATGTCATATCTTGTTTGTTGATTCAGCTTCTGAAGTAGGGGATCGAAATGTTAACATTGCCAAATTTTGTAGTAGTGTTAGTGTTGCCAAGCAACGAACGTCCCAATATGTACAGCCATATACACGCAATCGACCGCAAGTCAAGCATAAAATATTAACGCGACAGCGTTAAGGGCCCCGTGTCCCAGAAAATCCGGTGTTGGCAAAGGCGTCGGGCCCTTCGCGTGGCGCATAGCCGTTACTGAACTAATTGAATTTCTCAAAGTAAAAAATAAATTATGGGGTTTTAAGTACCAAACCCATGATCTCATTACGCAGCACGCCGTAGTGTGGGACTCGGGAATAATTTGGACCACCTGGGGTTCTTTAACATGCACCTAAATATATTCCCTCTTTCGCGTTCCCAAGAGTAGGGTAGCCAACCAGACGCATTCTCGGTTAACATCCCTGCCTTCTCTCTCTCTTTCCTCCTTATCCTAAATCTAAGTACCCGGGAGTTTTCGCATTTCGCCCCCATCGAAATGAGGCTTTTCTCAAAGTAAGATGCGTCAGAAAATTCGTAAAGTGCGACTTACACACAACCTACAGACATGATAGTGTCGACTGTAATTTCAATATACGAGAAAACATAATTCTGTTACGCGAAAACTCAAACGCAAACCTCTTTTTCAGCTGCCGTTTGAGGTCTGTCTTAGTAGTATCGACGCGCCCCGCTAGGTTCCTTGCAACACCATCGAGATAGCGCTCGCCTCCACGCGTCCACGGCAGCGGCGGATTCCGACGTGCGGAAAAAAAAATAACCAAGAAAGCTCGCCTTCATGCATAGCGTTCGCCGCCAGCCTGGTTACATAAGTTGCAGTTGCCAGGAAGCGTGAGAAGCAGTCAGGGATATTTGAATGCTATCGCGTTCCACTCATGAAGACGAAGTTTAGGCGTCCTCCAAGTTTTGTTTTCAATTTAAATTTAAAAAAATGTAAAACAGGGACCACTCTAGTTGGGGTTGGTACTTAGAGTTTCGTGACACTCTTAATGTTGCTAAATAAATAAAGAGAAAACTTCCTGACCAGTTGTATTGGTCAAACGAGCTTACTAATAATAAAGATTCATAAATTATCTTGGTTTGAAATGTCAGAACATAAGAGATTTAAATATTTATGGCGTAACACTCCTGAGGCATATATAAATAGTTTAGCTGCATAAATCTCTAATCCCGATGAGGTAATTATAACTTTCATAAGGCACTTCTAAACCCGTGCTGCATGGTAATTGCGGGTTCATGTCAGTACGAAACACAGGCGCACCGGCAACATTCAAGCTCCACAGCTCGGCGCTTGCGTCTGGCCTAATTATCGCAACGCTTATGCTTGGGTTAACGCAACTGATGCTGATTAAGCCCCCCCCCCCCCCCCCTCCATGAAGCCATAAATTGACATCGGATTTTGGAAGCAGCTTATAGGTGTATGGAACACGCTTCGAGCTAATCGTTCATCTATATGTTTAGAACCATTTTTTTCTGTATAGGTTTTAATTCTTTAGCTGCAGACAGCTTTATATGCGAAAACAAAAAAGGGATCCAGTGTCTCGTTGTCTTGTCAGACAAGTTATTAACGCGACAGCTTTAAGGGCCCCGTGTCGCAGAAACTCCGGCGTCGGCAACCGGCGTACGAAGTCGGCGGGTGGCGGAGAAAATCATCCCTAGCCACGCCGACCGCGCACGCCCACCACATGGTGCAAGGTTTTGGTAAACGAAAATTGAATTTATCACAGTGAAATCAGTCAGAAAAATGGTAAAGTACGACTTTACCATTCGGCGTCGGATTCGCTGTCGGATTGTAATTTGAATGTACGAGAAAGCCTAATTCTGCTACGAGGAAACTCAAACACAAACCCATTTTTCAGCATTTCTACCAGACCTACAGCCGCGCGTTTGGGTACTTTACTTGCGAAAAGATGGCGCTCGCATCCTAGGAAGGTCAAATTGGGACTTCGCCTGCTAATTCGTTTTGGACACGAACAACGGGGTGCGAACGGGTCGCGATAACGCTGTCGCGTTCTACTCTTAAAGGTGAATCTTAAGCGCCCTCTAATATTTTTCGTGTTTGTTCATACAGGAATAAAAAAAAATGTTCCAAGAACTTCCCAATAACTTTTGCGATTGCTATTACTATAATAATAATAATTATTATTATCGTTAATGTTATTATTATTTGCCATTTGTTACGTAGTTGAGCATGCACTTAAGAAAGAACAATAAGTGTTGTTATAAGCTTCTCTTTTTTTGTGACAACCACTGAAGGTGAAATTGAAGTGGAAGTGTGAGAACCCATATATTAGCCCACTTATGGGTAAAGAAGATGCTTTTTTACTGAGATGATGCTATGTTTCGTAGTTAATGTTGGATGAGTCTTGTTCCTCTTTGTATTAAAATTTACTCGGAAAGTAGAAGCGAAAAATCAGAAGATTAAGTGCTGAGGCCCATTTCAACACACTTCTGTCTAACATAGTGCATAAAGCAAAATTTTTGAAATTATTGAAGGTACGGAAGACGGAACTGGACCCTTCTTACGCCGAAGAAAAAGAAAAAAATGGAGGTCAAGGCAGGGATAAATTTTACTGCTTTGTCAATGCAACTTACATAAACTTCGAAGAGAGAGAAAAAGTTTACAAAGAAGTGCTCATGGTGTTCGTCGAATTCTCGATTCATGATTTCTCTAAGTTTGTTACATCGAGTGGCATGTTTGTTCGAGCCCCGACACGACTTCATATAGGTATGCATTCATATACGTGCGTGCTAGACGCCTTTATCTCTGGCTTTTCTGCATAAACATCCGTGCAGAAAAATCAAACTTATGCAGGTGCCCGCGTTGCATGGGCATTAGCCATGGTATTGCAATAATGAATATTTTCCGGCTATGGACCTTGTTATCAAGGCCATGATAAATGTCGCTAAAGTTATTAATGAGAGAAGGGAATCCACTGGGACTGAACAATGGCGTTCTTTTATGACACTGAGGCCCAACCAATGACATTTTCAGGAAATTAGAAACATGCACGCACAGCAAGGCTGGTGCGTGTAATAAGCAATAACTTATGTCAGAAAAAAAAAGTTTGTTATTAGCCCGCTGATTTCATTCGCAAACAGTGCGTTCGCAGGAATGATGCGCTGGCGCCTGGTGTCCTGTATTCGTACTGTATTAGCATTGTTTGGGCAGCCTGGGCACTCTGAAAAACACCATGAGTCCTACTGGTAAATATCGCTAACGTAAAATTCCATCAGGGTGTTAGAACTAATGGTTTTATTTTTGTCTCGATGTCAGGGTGTAGGAGCTGAATATTTTTTTTTCAATAGTATTAGTCGCTTTGGACGCTGTCGTTCAGCCATTTCAGCATTGCAGACCTTGTATTAGGGCTTGAAATAGCTTTAGGTAACACGCAGTGCACATACGCTATTACTGGACGTGCAAACAACTTCATATTCGGTTCGACATAAGGTGGTCATTTTTGTTTTTGCGACCGCGGGGATTTCAGGTAACCTGCGTCATTTTGTACTCAATTTTCTCTCGGAGGGCATTGGAGGAGCAACAGGTGAATCTTGCACTGAGATGTGTGGTGTCTCACAAACAACGCCTTACTGCTGCTCCTTTTAACTGCGTTCTTGCCACGCTTTCAAGCCGTCTGCATCAGAACTTTAACATCTAAAAAAAAGTACAGCTATCTATGCTGATTCTATTTCAATGTGCATCGGCGGCCCTTCGCACCTTGGTGAGCTACTTCGTGTAAGCTTTCACTGATCAATCAATTCCAGTTCAGAGTACTTGCGTGAAGCCGGTCTGCCTATTTCACCTGTTAAGTAGGCTGTGATTACACATCATCCTAGACAACGTGATCGTCGAGCCATGAGCCGACTTTACCTCGGCGGTACGCCAATACACTGGGCGCAACTTCATGGTTACTTGGGCGCAATTATTGATAGCCGCATCTATTGGCGCCCAGCCATTAAATCTGTACATCGCTACCCAATCCCTCCTAAAGTACACAGCCGCCTTGACTGCTAGGACTGCTGGCTGTGGCCAGACGAAAACGATGATAGTGCTTCAATTACGTGTACTATCTGGCCTGATATATGCGTCACCAGTCCTGAACGCGCGGCCTAGTTTGATAGCCCCACTGGTACGTGATCATCGCGTTGCCTTCCAACTCATAGTTATTCGTGAGACGCAAGTCATGCCGTTACTTATTAGGGCGCATAAGTTGCCTCTTCAAAGAAGAACACACAGCTGTACATTATATCATGCGTCTCCACCACTAATCTGATAGCCCGACGGTCTTTAATCGGCCTACTCACCACCCATGCTCTCGCAGGGAAAAAATAGCGGCATTGTTTATACCACTGCTGGCAGTTCTGAAAGTGCTGCTGCAGTTACGCCTCCAAACTTTCACCAAATGTGTATTCCCCATTTGTATCTGAATTCCTTACGCACACAAAAAGTACAAGATGTCTGTGCCAGTGCTATTCTAATCAGTCCAGTCACACTTGTTCGATCTCTTTGGAGATCCAAGTATTCACAGACGCATTCGTTCACACCAAATGCCAAGGCGCCGCAGCAGCTTCCTTCAGCCCTTTGAAATCCGGCGATGTTCGACATGGCGCATCAAGTGATGCTGACAGTAATTTGGACGTTTCACTGACGTGTGTACGTGCAGGAGGAGTTTACCGCGTCGAAGATTTCCATCATTAATCAATACCACGCTGCCCTTAGCAGACTACAGATAGATTACGCTGGTGGTGAAGTTTTGTGTTGTATTGCTGACTTTGTCAGAAAAATTACAACTCGCCGGGCGTCCCTCGTTTGCCAGTAGATACTTTCGTTCATGATTATCGCCGGAAATGAAGAAGCTGATCGACTGTCTTCGTCTTATGGTTACAACGACTGTGACTTCCCTGAAACTTTGCGTAAGCTTGGCGTAAGCTCGTCTGGTTAGTTGTCGCTAACTCCTCGAGCAGCACCGTGCACAGCACCGTGAACCTATCCACAAATGGATAGGTTCCTCTCCACTCGAAGATTCG
Organism: Dermacentor silvarum; assembly: GCF_013339745.2. Taxonomy (NCBI): domain Eukaryota; kingdom Metazoa; phylum Arthropoda; class Arachnida; order Ixodida; family Ixodidae; genus Dermacentor; species Dermacentor silvarum. Next base: position 85,326,387 of record NC_051159.1, read on the forward strand.
AAGCTTGCCTCGTCGTGGTAGAGCACTAATAAACAAGAGTCGGCTGTCTTTTGATGTGGGAACGTTTATATCGACAACGTGTACATTGCTTATGTTCTTCCTGTGACCGTTTGTCACCGACTAACAACGGTTACAAGTTCCCGTTCGCCGCAAGACGCACCTCCATGTACCGGAACTTTCTGTGTTGTCGCCGATTCTATAGCGGAAGAAATTTGTCTGTACTCAGATTGCTTGCAAAAGGCGAGTAGGGGTGTATGTACATTCTAGAATCTACGTGAGCACCAGCGATTACGCTGGAATGTACGATGAGTCGCGTATAAAAAGCCAACGCGCTTCACCCGGAGATCACATTTCGACGATCGACCACTGCGCTCGCCATTTTCGCTGCGCTTGAATGTTACTCGTTTTCTGGGCACAAGTTCGCGGTCCAATAAAGAGTCAGTTTACGCCACTTGCAGTCGTGTCACTGTCTGGTCATCAGAGACTATCGTCTACTTGGCCTGTGGCGTATGATCCTCGAATAATGCCGCTATCTCGGGTGGTGGTGCGTCTTAACGCGACCAGGTGATAAGGCGTCAAGAAACTGGCCCGAAGAAACCCGCCTTACGTTGCGTGAAGAAACTGGCTGCGTTTGTGAGGGGGCGAGACCTATTAGTCTCTCTTTATTGTTTTTTAAGTATTTTATATTTCGTGCGACCGGTGGCATATCCTGTTTTTCCTACTTTTGTGAACTATTCTTTTCCACTTCGATTTTTGTGATCGGTCATCTTGCTTTTCCTTACAACTATCTTTTTCTTTTTTCCTATGGGCTATTTATATGTTTCTGTCGTCTCATTTCAGAAGACTAGGAAAGCATTAGGCCCCTTTGAGTGGCAGATGCCAGCTTGCGCTAGCTCTTTTTCCTTGGCTCAAATCGTAGATATGTTTTCAAGCCAAATATATAATAATGCGCATTTGTTGAAGCAGATGGTATTGTGAGATAGCCACTGAAGACTTTTGCACCCTCTATGTTAGAACAGCATTGAGAATTGTTATCGTTATGGATTTGGGGTTATGTAATTGTTGCATTCACTATTTCGTGCATTGTTGAGCTTACGCTGCCTGTTTGCCGGCGTTTCTGTTGGATACGTTGTCATGAAAGCTTGCTAGAGAAATTATTCTTTTTTAACCAAAAGTAATGAAGCCACGTTTTCGTGTTTTCAAACAATGTCGCGCTGATTGATATCTGGCTGGGTAGTCTTCTCGAATGTAAAAATGGTATTTTATGGCATAAAAACTTGGCGTTGTTTATGTTGTTTATGCTGTTCTTCAAGCGGTCAGTTTTGTCGATAAAAATAAGCGTAATCGAAAACACGACAGAGAAGTTCTAAATAAAATGGGCCATCTGAAGTTGCTCCCACTTTTTTTATTGCAGCTTCACACTCGCATCGTCTTAGTTGGTTTCATCATATCATACAGCCGCAAAAGAAAATCGGCATGGAATTTTATAAGCGATTCGAGAAATAAGATCCACGAATGGCTATACAGCGTCCATTACAGAAACGCATGAAGAAATTTTAAATTGAGCCTTTCGAACGGCAGACAGAGAACGTTCAGAATGGGAGCACGTAGCGATCATGATCGACTCGGTACAGAGCTCGCCGTAAGGAATAGGAAACTACAGGTCATTGAGCGCAATTTAACCTCTCGCAGATCTGGCGATTTAGGAGGCAGGTTATGTTCTACCCGGAAAGCTGGATCCTAAAAAAAATAAAGAAAAGAAGAAAAAAAAAGATGGTTATTTCCGCATCAGGTAGTCAGATTCGCCGTGAAGCAAAGCCCCTGGAAAGCTGAAGACGAAATACAGACGACCTAAATTATACGTCGAGCTACCTTATCATTTTAGTATCAAATAGGCCCAATACAGGCGTGTTGTTGAATGCGCTCGCTTTCCATGCTAAGCATTTCTTGAAATATGGAAGTTTTCTTTTTGTGTTCAGCCTCCCGAATGTCTTGTAGCATGAAAGCCCGCATCAGTCTCTTCCGTCGTACTCCATTTATCTTGAAATTCAGAGTCATAACGCGGAAGCAACGCGGAAGCGCGATACATGAACATGCGAAAAGCAGGGCGAGTCGATTTTCTCAGCAAGTCCGCATACGCATGCGCTTTCGAACGCTTGTTTTGCGGGCACGGCTTGTGAACATTTCTTGTGAGAATGCTGTCACATTTTAGACTAATTAAATGGAGAATGAGACATCCACCCAATCGTAGAAATTGCTACAAAGAAAACCCATACGGGTTCCTCGAAAGAAAAGCCTCGCAGTTGAAAAAAAAATCGTCCTGGTCCTGGTTTAGGCTAAAGTAAGAGTGCTTGCGAAGGAACCAGCAGCACTAGTATAACTTCACAAGCAAATGGATGAAACGAGTATCTATACGTGTGCCGAAATCCATGAGTGGTTCTCTTGTTGCTATGCGATGCCATATATATGGCGTCCGAAAAGAACAACAGGGATCTAAATGTAGGTTGGGCTGCTGGAAACCTGCTCGCTTAAAATGCTAAAAAACTAGGCGTCTTGCAATCGATCGACTTTATTCGAAGTTTTACCTCTATGTTATTGGTGAGTGTACATGCTCAGTAAAGAAATAAAAAAAGAGTAATAAATATTTAATTGATCTGTACTGACGAATGCAATTGCTGCATTATGGCTATATTCTGATATGCATGTCTCAGACTCCGCGCATGTCCACGATGATGCCAACTGCCGCTTACAGTTAAACAAAATTCAAGCCCAGTGCTCTTGCTGCGCTTGAGTTTGTTAGCCTGCGGAAAAAATGATGACGGTGAACAGTGCTAATCTATGAATGTTATAACGCACAGCCAGAATTCTCTGACAAGAATTCTTCACGTTGTTTTAGTTTCTTAATATAGCGGAACTGTGCACGTAATTCATGTTCTGAAGGGTGTCGTGGGCGTTAGCAAGGCAGCTGCGTCCAAGCAGGAAGCTCATTTCTTCCCTAGTAATGCTCCCGAAACAACACAATGAAAATAAGGTAGTTTGTTTTGGTTTCAAGGTTTTCTTTGAAACACCGACAGAGAGCAGAGCATCTTCAAAAGTGCACGTCGTAGGCAGATCAAACAAGAAAGCCCTAATTGATGTTCTAGGGCTCGTTATAGTCAATGTTACTAAAACAGACTAATTATGATTCTGGACACATCTACATAAAGCGGTACTTTGGTTGCTTTTTTACATTGAAACAAATAAAACGTGCTTAGTGACTTTATATGAATAGCCAATGAGCTGCCATGCTTGAATTTAGCCCGCCCTTTGCTTTATTTATAAGGGGTGTTGATAAAGTTCGTAGTATTGGTTACATAAATTTGGAACAGGCGCACACGATAGGCATGAAAATGCGCTCGCATCTGTCAAGACTTAGCGAAGTACAAATATCTTGTTCTAATATAGCGTCTTGGAGTGTCGCTAAAGCATCAAAACAGAAATGGCAGCGCCCATTGGGCAAGTTGAAGCAGAAGCAGTGATCTGCTTTCTGCAATTGAAGGGACACAATGGCAAGCAGCTTCATGCCAAGTCACTGGCTGTGAACCATGACAATGCCCCAGAGTATGGCACTGTTGTGAAACGGCGGTCTGACAATTAAGTGGTCTAACAAGCCACTGTGTGATCTAACAAGCCTCCACAACGAAGAACAGAGGGGCCGACTGTTGCTCGATCGTGGGCTACAAATAGCTGTGCAAGTGAACGCTCCAGTGCTCACTGACCAGCGGATAACTGTACAATAAATAGTGCAGCAGGTTAACGTCAGTGCACGCACTCAGTGCGCAATGTCCTCGGCAACAACCTGCGCATGACAATGCTTGCCGCGCGCTGGGTACCTCGGTGGCTGACGCCCTTGGAAAAGTACTTTACGGAAAGAAGAAGCTGGAAAAAAATGTTGAAGATTGGCGAGAGTGGTACTGACGACGTTTTGAATCACCTCATCCCCGTGGAAAAGTGTTGCGTGCACCGTTATAACCCAGACATGAAATCGTAAAGCAAACAGCAGCAGCATGTGAACTCACCAGTGCCTTAAAAGACCGAGGATGTGTCAACCTCGCGAAACGCCATGCTTATAGTGTGTTCTGGGACGGCCGTAGTGCTCTTCATGCATATTTTGCTCCCAAAGCCAGAAACTTCACATGAAGGTATTCTCGCAATTTGGCGAGTTCCTCACCAAACTGCGAGAAGCTATCAATGCGAAATGCTTCGGAAAGTTAATGGAAGGCGTTTGTCTGCCCCATGAAATTACACCAGCTCACTGAGCACAGGTGCTGGTGACACACGTTGCATCTTTATACTGGGTGATAATTTTTCAGTTTTGTGGAATTTTTAAAAATCGCCTGTGGCAGATAGCGTAATTCCTGTCCTTGAGCTGGATTATTCGAAGATGCAGACATTACTAGCACGAGAAATCAAAGCACATATTTAACTAATTAACAAGTCACAAGTTTACTTCTTAATTGATTACTTTATGGTGCATATTGTAATTTATTTACTTTTCAAAATAATAAATATTTTTAAATATTTGATAAAACTTCAGAATTATCACCCTGTCCAAGCTGTGAAATTTGCCCCATCATCCATTTCCGCTCTACGTCTTACCCAGCGACTTCTTCCTATTCCTTCGCAGTGCGCGGGTAGGTTTTCCCGAAATGATGAGTAAGTGATCGCTCAAGGGAAGCTCTTCCTGAACCTTAAAAAGGGATAGCTTCACAGTGATGTTCTGCTGTACGTCATTCATCGATGGAAAAAGTGCGTGGTCTAGGGGGTGGGATATGCAGAGTAAGCATGAACTCCCATCCGAGTCTCATTGATTCGTCTCTGTACCTTCATTACAATAGTACGAGCTTCATAAGCGTCCTTCGTATAGTCGCGGAAAAGAAAACTGTCGTCACAAACAGTGACCGACTAATATAAATCGTGTCATCTCACATATTGCTTCGCCGAAAATCGACGTCTACGCGTCCGTAGAACCAAATTAGTGTTTGTAAGAATATTATTTGATATTTTCAATTTCAAACTCATTTGGGACGTTGCGAATTGATCTAGAGAAGGTGTGTCGGCGATACTGCAAGCAATGGAACTATTCTTTGCAGGGAGTTGATTGCGAACGACTGTTGGAAGCAATTACTCATTAACCCATTTACATGCATAGCATTGCTCATTCTCGTTCATCGACAAACCAACGACTGGATCTTGGTGACAATTGGTCCTCACGCGAAGTATCATTCTTCGAAGAAGTGAGATCGCGAGTTGTGTAAATACTTGGGACCGGAAATGGGCATAACCATCAAGTTATTCTTATTACATTACAAAAATGTGCAAATACTGCTCACCACCACCTGTATCACTAGGATAATATAGTGTCAGCAGCGTCAATTTACGTTTATTAGCAAGAACATGTCCTCTCTACTTGCACCGCCATAACTGTTCCTTTACATCAATTTATGTATATATAGTTGCTTTCATCATCAGGACTTCTTTCGCTGGAAGGTGTCAAGCACTTACCCAACATCGTTGCATTGTATAAACAGAATGCCCAGCCCAACACTTAATTAGTAGAACATGGACCACAAGGTCGAGCGGTCCTGATATGGATAGCTGGCTCGTATAATTACGCCGGACTTCATTCCACTCGCTTAATGATTAAGATGGGTTTTCGGGTATATTTAGGGATATTGGTGAAATCACTGACACGGTCGCGACGCAAGGTATACTATGCGACATAGATGAGACCTTGCGAGAGCTTGATTTGTACCTGTTCAGCCATATTATTAGCCATATTATTCATATAGCCGTATTATCAGGAAAAGAAGAGCTTGCTCTTCGCAGACGTTGAGGACGTAACGTAATGTGGTTTTCTACAGCTTTCGGTATTTGCCGCTACTGAACAGTAGTAGCTAATAAACGCGACCTCCACGTTTTTCTTATCGGGCCGCTCGAGTCCTGATTCGTCTGTCAGCTTGTCTCAGCTACGCGTATGATTTGTCTGAGGGTCAATCGGTGTGCACAAAACAAAATCATGCGGCGCTTCAGAGGACACTCGGAATCACTTATTCTAGTGAATATTTCCAGCACTCAATTTCGCTTATGAAACCAACGTTCGTGTTCTCACGTTTACGACGTCAAGTGCATGCCGCACCCCATTTCCTGAAACGACATGAACAAGAATGCTGTCTGTGCTATCACGCGTGCGCAAGCAAAGCATGTAATGCATATCAGCCGCGCGAGATCTCCTTACGTCTCGTCTCGCTTGCAATTTTGGGGGTGGAAGTGGGAGGAGGCGTCAGGAAAAAAAAAATGATTGCAGTAGTGACGGGACGTAAACTTTTCTTGGCAGTGAAGCCACCAGGAGAAATATAATGCCGCCTTCTTGGAGTTCAAGAATCCGATAAGCCGCGGTTTCGACGCGATTTTTCGCGTTGCTTTCGTGCGCAAGAAGATGCCGGCGTTTGCAGATCAACCCACCTTCCCACGTGCCTATAGGCGAAAGGCAATACGCGGAAAATGCAGCGAGAAGCGAAAGTGATGGATGAGCAACCAGCCTAGGCGCGCTCGGGCGTAGTGTAGGTGCCTGCACCACGCCCCAGTCAGAATGCACGCGTCAGGTTCTCGTGGTAGCTCAAGTGAAGAACAATATTCTACGAACCGCTGCTTGATATCCCCCCCCCCCCCCCCCTTGAGAATGCTACTCAGGCTTATTTCTTCGTTTCGCTTGCAAAAATTTCTGCCGTGGTATTTCTGTTTACCGTCCTGTCCTCATTGCCGTAATACATTTACGGTTCAAGCACTTCATATCCGACAGAATCAAGTTAGTGTGGCCGACATGAATGCATTAGGCATCAATATACTAAAGCTGCCCCCAATACAGCATTCTGTTTGTAGTTATTCTGTTTACGAAGCGGAAAAACTGCGCAGTCACGGAGAGCGGAGTCGTATCTTTGGATCGAGATAAACGTGGAAAGCACAACCTGAAGAAAGTGTTGCACGATGTCATTTTAGAGCTTAACTCTAATCATTTCCGTGGGAAATAAGATACTTTTCTCACTCAGTGCCGTCCGCACGGAGGTTCCCCCGACTGAAATGAAGGCTAGTGGAAAGGCCTAAGCGAAAACTTGCGAGTTTCTCATGACTTCAAGGCACACAACATTTACCGTTGCATTTTCGCTCCGAAGCAATAGGAGAAATCACTTTTTATAACGTTGGAGTAAAAGTTTATCTAAGATAACACACCGTGCATTGCTTCCGCCAATCGTGGCCGAAATGGCTCAAAATAAGTTTCGTCAAATAACAATAATTTATTCACGTGTGCCCATGCGAAATAAATTTCAGTGTGCAAGCTACTACAGTATATATTCTATAATTTTGCTCTTTGGCCATTCTGACCATGACTGCATGTGTCATTCTAATCAATGTTAGATAGTCTTCCAGTCTAGCACACGGGAAATCGTGAATGAAGGTGTTGTTGGTGAGGTTTTCAGTTAGCGTCGCTAGTACAGTACTTCGCTGATATCTACGGACCTCAAGGAGGAGGTCTGGTATGGTTAATTCACCGAACCATTGTTTCTTCGCTATGCTGACGTTTGACTAATCTACCCCAATGATCTTCGTCTCTTTAAGACATCGCGGAACACTTCCGACAATTCCGAACACTTTGACATAATGGGAACACTTCCGAAAAATAACGCCTTCGGCACAGCAGGATCTTCATGATGCGCTTACCTATCTTCTCAATGTGACGATTGACGCACGTTTTTTCTACAGTTGAGTCGGTGAGGAGTCAGCACAACATCTTCTATGCGTCTGTCCTCCGTACAACGGCCAGCGCCCTCATCTCCGTATCACGTTAGATTAGCTGGACTCAAGAATATTCTCGGAGTCTCGGTAATCACCCTCGATTCATCTGGCCATGGCCCTCGGGCCGTAGCTACCTGTATCGCAAGCTCAGAAAGCCACACGTGCTTTGCTGCAATTTCGGAAGCCGGCCAATTTGAGGGGCTGACTGTAGACGCTATGTGAACCTCCTGTTGGACGAGCGCTCGATGTTTTACAGCGTAAGATGTCATGGGCTCATTCCAATAGCCGCTGTTTCGGTTGGCGATGTCGTCCATCGTCGCTGCCGGTGTCCGTCGCAGCCATAGCCAGGAATGATAAAATGATAACAAAAAAAAAAAACACAGTTCCCACCGGGATTAAACATCGGCACTCTGGGCGGGAGTCAGCTATCCTACTACTGCACCACATCAGCGTTTGCTAGCTGCTGCGGAAAAATGCCCTCTACACGCGTCGTAGCTCTAGAGGGGTCACGCGATGTGATAGGCGTACACATTGTATTATGTGTATTATGTGGGTCACGTGATGTGATAGGCGTACACACGCAATACACATTGTATTGCTGTTGTGTATTATTGCACCAGGATGCACGCCATCTAGCAGTTGCATAGGTAGCGGTTACAAGGTCGTTAGAAATTGTTTGAGGAAAAAAATTACTCCATCTCCCGCTAAAGGGAACCATGTGTGGATGCGAAGCAGCGGGGAGATGGTTAGCTTGAGCGGGAGATGGTTTCGCGGCAGCGGGCCGAGCGCTCATCGCGGCGCTGCACAGGAGAGAGAATGAGGCGCGCGCACTCCGTCATTTTCATACCGCGGAACTTCCGTTGCGCCTCAGCGGAGTATGCAGCTGTCGCACCACCTGTCGTGCGCGCCGCTCCGGACTCCTAGAGGAAAGAAAGGAGGGGAGCGTAGGAAAGGAGAGAGAGGGGGAGGGGACGTGCATGCACTGTGGGGGTGTGGGACGCCGCGGGATGCAGGATGGACAAAGCCCCCGCCATAAGCTGCTTCGCATCTAAAAAATGTGGTTGATCCCTCTTATATAGGAATCGGTATAGAACACGAAAGTGAAACGTGTCTTCACAGAAGTAGTGTAATGTTTATTGCACATTGATATATAATGTCTATTGGTGTTTTGTGGCTAAAGCGCCCTTAGGCGTTGATGCACCCACGCTGACGCCTGGTGGCACGTCTCCTCCATCACGACTACCAACGTCGATGACCATGAGCAACCGTCGTGCATATGGAAGCTGCACTACGCTGCACACGCTAGCACAACGCGAAAGACGAAGCACGTAACTGACACACTAATACAACGCGCAAGACAAAGCACGTAACTGAATCGTCACCGAGTCAAATCAGCGCGTACAGCGCGTCGTAATTGCAGCCTCCGCGATCAACTTCAGAAACATTTTCAGAGCTAATTGCGGAGGCCACGCTCCGCTGTGCTGAGTACGGTGAACGCCACCTAGGTGGCGTTGGTAGTGCTTCTTGATGCCAGCGTCCCTTCGAATGCTGGCATCGAGGCGTCGTAGTACTGAGACCACCGAAGCGTTCACTGTCGGTGCGCGTTAAGGCCGGAATACATGGAGCGAATAACCGGCGTCCGAGCGAAGAACTTCGTCGGGCGGCGAACGTCCGACGGCCGGCGTCAAGAAATTTGCCGTCCGCAGCCGATCTGCCTGTCCAAACATTTTCGTCGGGCGAACGCCGCCGCCGGAAGCGTCTAGCGCGCAGCGGTGGACGACAGCCAATCAGGAGGCACTAGTTCCGGTCGCAATGCATGCTGGTGTTTCGCGCGCGCGCGCCTTTTCGCGTCGTCTGCAATCGCGTTGGTGTTGCCGTGTCTGCATGTCTCTGCACCGATTGAGTAGTTCCTAGTATGATCTCTCAGGAATCGCGTTGTATTTGTACATCCCATATCCGCTGATCTGCGAGGAAACAGACAAGCAGTGCAAGCTCTCTACAACAACCTTCAACAGAAATCTTCTGATCTCAGAGGCCACATGCTGTCGTCATGCCTATCTCCCGACTTCCCCGATAGATGGCGTTGGCATCGGATATTTCTTTCGCTAGGCTTAGACGCGTTCGAAACGAGAAGCGATCTCGAAAACTACTCAAGGTTATCCATAATACTCTGTCGTCGAAGCGGCCTGAGACTAAGCGAAAGCCGTTTACGCAGTCATTTGCTTCCAACTAAGTGAATTCTACAAGGACAACGCCAAATTCAGTTCGAAGCGGGCGGCCGGGACCGCCGCCAACACGGCGGCCAACGCGCGGCGGCGTTCGCCGCATGTATTGCAACACAGCAAACATCCTGCGTCGTGTCGCCGCGTCGTTACTTGACGCGTGAAGTTCGTCGAGAAAGTTCGCTCCATGTATCCCGGGCTTTAGTGTCATAATGCAGTACTTCTCTTTTCTGCTCATAGGCGGCGGCACCGCCCCGAGCAAGAGCGCGGGTACACGGAGGAGTGTTAGATATATAAGGCGCGTCTGTGTAGCTCTCTGCGAATGCGTTTGTGGCGCAATGGGTTAAACGCTCGGCGATCTATCGTCGCGGACCGAGAGGTCGTGGGTTCGATTCCCAAATTTTGCATGTTTGTGGAACTTTTTCTTCTGGTTTCTTTCTTTGTATTATGTTCTATGACGTATTTCCGTGACGGAAATACGTCAGTGAAGTCTTGGTGGACCCCGGAATAAAACACTTTCGTGTTAAAATCGGCTCTTAAACTCAGGGACAGGGAAGATAAGCGAAGATTATCACCACCACAACAAATGGACGGTAAACGTACCCGTTCACAATGCTGAAGTCAGGTAGTTTTTCCTTGATTAAAGATTCTTACACGTACCGCAAACTAAAAGTTCACCAAGGTATTATCCACTAGTAGCGTAATGTTAAATCAACACTTCAAAGGCCTTGTGTCGCTGTTCATCAGAGCGGATCACACTGATGAGGGACATGTTGTGATCGAGCCACAAACACTTGTGCTCGATGTCTCGAGTTTCCTCGGCGGCGTGGTTAGCAGCACCCGCCAACCATTACCGCTTGCGATTCTTCAAAATGAAATTGCTTCAAAATTAAATCCGTCCGTCACGTAAGGCAATGAATGGCTCATACCCGTTAATCAATGGCTCATACCCCCGTAAACGTGGTCTCCCCATTACAACGACAGAAGAGAAGTTAACTTCTACGCTGGAACGATAAGCGGCAACGGAGCCAGCCGAGGCAGAAGACGGCGACGACGAACGCGGGAGCAATGGCACGAGCGCGTTCGCTGAAGGAGCGGCTTCAGCTTAGGCTAGATGATTTATTGACATGCCATTTAAAATGGGGTGGTGACAAATAGTCATCTAGCCTGCTTGATTTATTCAGGTAGGGTATAGATGCATTTTTGTAGCATTTTTGTATACATCTCCTTAATTCTTTTTTTTTTCAAAACTGTAAGAGATCCGGCCGTATCAATCTCTTGCCTGCTTTTTTTCCACCGATGTCAGATTTGATCCCCAAAATGTCAGGTTCGCGCCGCGTAGCGTCGATGCGTGCAAACTTTGCATTTCAGTTGCGTTATATTCCACCAGGTGTCATGACATGTAGGAGTTGTATCGTATCGTGCCGCATGTCAAGGGATGGGACATGTGCGCCGCGTAGTCTCGGTACATGTGTTATTACTTTCGCTGCACGTTATGGCGGCTCCTCGCAAGGCACTAACCACTGCTGAAAAAGCGAATCGTAGAGCTACGCGCGAGGCTGCAACCAGGCAACGTAGGGCTCAGCAGACCGCTGTGCAACGAGAAGCACAAGCCGTAGCTCGCCGTCGACGGTGGGCGGACAGTTCTTCTTGTTCTCGAGAAAACGACGCAAAAAGACTTCGCCGCAAAGACCCTCAAGTGTGTGCTGCCGAAAATGGAGCTCCTATATGGAGCCGCTCCTACAGCTTACGTTGTGACTGTGCTGCGTGTGCCGCGCAGGCCGGTTACCTTTTTTTTTTATTCCATCCCTGAAACCCATTTCCCTGTGTAGCAAACCGGACGTACGTCTAGTTGACTTCCGCGCATTTCCTTCCCCTTTTCTCTCGCTCTCTTCTATCTCATATTGCTTTGATTTTGGACAGGGGCAGGTCACTGTGAGAAGCTTCTCCCGCAGAGGGATCTTCTAATCGAGCACAGCGAGTAGGCGACACTCTATTCTTTGCGTTGCGTGAGTCATGGGCTGGAATGGCTGGCCGCCATTCATCATAGCATCGTGCGTCATTGCCCGAAGAGGCAATGATGCACGCGGCTAGGGTGGAGGAGGTTGAGCCCGAAGAGCGAGGCGAGGATTGGGCTGCATTTTCAAATACACGCCTTTTCAGACGCCACTTACGGCCTCTACGGAGACGCGTAAGCCTTGCCTCACTATAGCAGCGCGGGCAGAAAGAATGATGTACCATCGCGCTCAATAAAGTTGCAACACGAGAGTTTTTTTTTTTCTGTGTCTAGGCGCTGCCATGCTGCCATACAGTGCCCTTAGGGCAGTATGGCGGCGCCTACACAAGAAAAAGAGAAGAAAAAAAGAAAAGAAAGCAAAAAAGTTGCTGCACACCGTTCCGAGTACTGGTAGCACCCTGTCTACACGAAAGATGGCACTTGTGATTTTTTTATTGAATGAACAGACGAGTGTATGCGGTGTTGCAACTTATATTGAGCGCGATTGTACATCTCAACATTCACTGCAAATGAATGTTTTTCTAAGCGCTTTGGAGGCGCATGGAAGCACAGTTCCCGTATTAATCTTTTTCTTGTTCGTCAGGTCTGCTGCATGTCACTGTGACTTCACCACCTTACTTGGTACGTTCCGGTAAATGTGCAGGGAGAGAGGAAAAGAGGGAGGGAGAGATTAGCAATGCGTACACGGGGTGCTGCCTAACGCACCTACAGTTGGTCACTGAGGCCATTTAATTCCTCTAACTGAAGCAACGTTCTAAAGCGTAATAGGAGCCATAGGGACCTAAAGCGTCCGAGGTCCCTATTGTACGGTTATTGTATTGTACGGCCATTAAACGGCCCTATTGTGTTTATGTTTGCCTACTAGAAATAATCCTGGAAGTGCTAGCCAGCGCCACTGAACAGTTGCCTCCACCCAAAATGATCACGTGCTCGTGACATCTGTGGTAGAAAGAATGTTCCACATCAGCCGCCAAAGTTTGTGAGTGGTGGCGCTGGCTATAACACTCCCAGGAATAATTCTAGTAGTAATATATAAATACCCCAGAAAGTGGACTGTAAAACGGCAACGCGGTAGCTCATTGGTAAGAGCATCGCACGCGTAATGGAAGTAGTTTTTTCACCCGCTTTAATTTCAATTAATTTATAACTTTCTTTTATCCAATCAGTAAGTACAAGTTGTTTCCCCTATGCTGTCCTTGGTGTCTGTGCTTGTTGGCTTCTCATGATATAACTCTAGTTAAGTCACTCGGTTATCACGCATGTAGAAGCTGTAAAAATGAGCAAACGTAATTGCGAACGCTGACAGAAGCGGGGACGCAGAACGTACAGCGAGCTTATAATGCACGTTTCATGTTCCTCGTGTGGCTGCGCAAAGTGGTATGAAAACTCCGAAATTACTGCCGGTGTACAGCCATAATGGACAAGGACCGTAACGTAACTAATACAGCCACTGCTATACGATCAGCGTTTTAACGTCGCCTTGCTCGAGCGCAGGCAATTGTACAAGGCTGCACTGCCAATAGTGAACTGGATGCCCAAACGACGACCAACGGACGTACCGATCAGCACAGCAAGCTCGTCTGCCTGCGGCTCACACATAAAACGCTACGAGTGTTACACGGTCCTTCTCTCACAGCGTTCGTAACCTGACGATCAAAAGTTGCGCGAATGGCGGCGACGCTTCGACGCAATGAAACATAAACTCCATTACGTTCCTCCAACGCGTACCCCGCAAACGTGGCGGCGGATAGCGCGGCAGCAGCTGACTGGTTATTGACGAGCCAGGGAAGACTCACGCCCAAAGATTGCGCAATAACGATTGCACTCCCGCGGCTATGGCAATCGAAGGAAGCGGAGACTGAAAAAGACAGCCAGCTTTGTTTAACCTCGGCGTGCAAAGCACATACGCACGCACAAACGCGAGCGCTGCGCAGCGATTGCGTGCCTCCTGATGTGATGCCACGCCGTAATGGCGTCGACCATTTTGAGGATGCATGGTGTGGGCCGTTCGGTACGGCTCGGTCACGTCGCCCGTTTCGCTAGCCTGAAAGAAGAAAGCGGAGCAGCTTTACAGCTAGCGCTTTCTATACATACTTATATTTGTCAGTTTTTCTTACTCGAGCGATTTATGGATCGTTAATGTCTCTCCAGCATCCGCAGAAAACAGTGACGCGCCGAGAAAGCAGGGATGTGTGACATAAATCTCCGGTGTATATAGCCGGTCGCGAAAACAGTTAGAGCAGTGGAACTCTTTCTGTACTTCGAGTATCGCACGCTCGCCGGCGAGTTGCAATCGGGCTTCCAGCTCTTTTATTCAGGCAGGAAAGAGCCTTCGGGGCGAGATGATGCCCACATAGATACGTGCGGTGTTTTCTTCGCCACGGGTCGTTATGCGGGGAATAACGGCAGCCCTTGTTCAATTCGCAACGAGGTACCCTTTTTACGCTCGCATCAACGGAGGGAAAAGGTGGCCCGGCCTGTTATCGCGAGAAAAGTTACGGAAGTCATTTTCATGCCCGATTTATAACGAACTAAATCTCTTCCCTTTTTTCATCTCCCCCGATAGTGAGCGCTTCGTTGTTTCTGTTGGATTGCTCCGCGAGCTCCGCATTCGTGTCTTCTTCCAAGACAAAGAGATATCCCAGACAAAGGGCCGTGTTCGCTTGGAAACTATTTACTCGTATCAAACCGATGAAACCTTGTATAGCTGAACTCGACTCTTACAAATACAAGGCAGAAAAGCTGAGGGATATTCAAAATCTTCAGCATGACCCGGATTGCACTTCGAGCTGATTGAATTCTTTGATAGATAATTAAGACATCTTGGTTGTCCTAATTGTGTACTTGTGATTAGTTTTATCGAGCATACTTTACAAAGTGCTAAGGTTTTGGTGTTTTACTAAAGAGAAGACGAGAGAGATAAAAAGAAAAGCAGGGAGGCTAACCAGGTTGCACGTGGTTTGCTACCCTACACTGGGGGGGGGGGGAGGAAGTAATAAGAAAGAGGAAAGAGGAAAGGGAGAAAGAAGGTAAGAACGAATGATACGCCGACGCATCCAATTCACCGTGCAATCAGATGTGAAATAGAAGCAATACAGCAGTTCTTATAGTCTACCGGTGTCTTATGATCCTGAAAAACTGCTTGCATGCTCATACGACACATTCACATGCACACTTCAGCACTTCCATGTAGGCGAACAAGGAATGCATTGCGCAGTTTTTTTTTTTTGTTCTTTTTTTAGATAAAAGCGCTTTTTCTTCGCTTAATCTCATAGATACAGGTGTAAATTCACAGGGTGGTGCCTCGCCATCACTTTTTAGTCTATATTGTCGCTTCATTTGGGAGCACTTAAAATGTGCAACACATTCATTTCTCGTCATCGGTGATCATGCCGCGTTAATGTATCACGCAAAGTACAATTTTCTCTATAACCTGGGGCAACAAAACGATTATACACTTGACATATGTAGTTCTGCCTGCATATAGCATTATGGTACACCAAAATGTCTTAGATTATCATTCCCAGCTTAATTCTGAAAAAGAATGAACGCCGTTGTCCACTTAGGGGAGCACCATGGGTCTGAGAGGGTTGTGTCATACTAGTTGTGTCACAGGGGCGCATACCTAATCTGGAGGATTCGCAAAGTTTGGTAACACACCCAGCGGCACGTATACCTAGTGGCGCAAGCGCAATGGCTCAAGATTGGGGTATAGCCCAAATATATGAATATTATGAAAACCAAGGAAGCCGTTGAATACTAAGTGCTATTCCATTAATAGGTCTGTTTGCTTTATATATGCCTATGAGCCAACCATAAATGTGCAGGATTTATGTCGTTATGTACTGCTTAATTATGAAGAACAGAGGTGCGCTTACTGGCGCTACTTCGTCCGTCATAGAGACTGGCTCAGGTGCCTGTAAGGCGAGACACCAACGACGGAAAGTGCTGACTAACCGCCGAAGCCACACTTTGGGGAGGTTTAAAAAAATATATCCTGTTTAAGAATTATTGTACATAAGCGTATATGAGTGTTAGAAAGAGAGAGGAAGATAGGCTTTAAATGAAAACTGGAGAGGTTTGCCTTAGCGTGTATCAAGGCATTCTATAGGCGTACACGAACTGGTACGTTTGTTTGTGTTTCTTTAAAGTAGCGAACTGGATAGTTGGCAGCTATGGCACAGTGAGGACGAGAGTTCATGTGACTGAACAGGGAACAAATGTCATGACGCAATACAAAACTTTCAGACCGCTTAATTAAGATGTTTCCCTAATGGACTCTTTGTAGCTGTGTCTCTCAATGCTCTGCAAAAAAAAAAAATCCTGTGCAATGGCTGCTTGCTGTGTGACACGAATTGTCACTTCTAAATGCAGCAGTGGTTGTGACAAGAATCACCAGCTTGCGTAGTTGACATAGTGCGCAACCTTTTATGCTTACACTTGTTCGCTACTACCATACAATGGTTTAAATACCCAAACTTGTTTTAACTTCATTTCTAACATTTCACAATTAGCTGCTGCGCAGTTTCCAGCCCCAAACCATCGCAAGACTGAGACTTTCAAACAAATTGTTCAGTCACTTGGTTCAATCAAATGATACTAACGGAGATGTATATGATTTCTCTATGAAGTCAGAAACTCACAATGTGACATGACCAGCCAAAACTCAAAACTATGATGTTGTTCAGGCACTCACGAGACAGGAACTATTACCTCGACAAATTATTGAAGCACACGTTGGGCGTCACTTCATCTTGATTGTTACTGGAAACACGTTTCCTGTGATTTTCCATTCGTTGTCGTAATTAGCATTTTTTGTATAGTTTCGGTGGGAAAAAAATTTTTAAAGCAGGTATTCAAAGGCTTGATCATAGAACACATTCATGACTGAGCACCGTGGAGGAAGTAAGAGGCTTGCGAAAGCTCCACACAGAAATGCGTTCGCTCGAGTGCGACCATTCGATTTTCTGAAGAAAAAAAACTGCGAAAAAAGAAAGAAAGAATCATGCACTGGCGAATTGTCAGGAAAGGAAAAGTTTGCTGGACCGACGGCTTCAGAACACTAGAGATTCGTCCATTGACGGTTCGCGTGCTCTGCACCGGGCATGTACACGACGCAAGGCATTCATCATTCCTGTTGAACGGCACCCCGTCGCGTCCCTTTGTGCGAAGCCGCGTGATTTTGAACGCCCGCACTGGGGCGTTCAAGTGGCCGGAACCAACTTTTTTTTTTTCGTCCATCATAGCTTGTGACTTCTCGCTTGCATCAAGTGACCAATTCTGTTTAGATATTTATTTATTTTTCAATTTAAACTGAATACATGTCCTCGTAACCACTCGGATGGACGTGCGTACTTCCACAAGTTTGGCAGCGTTGGTTGCAGACTATTCCGGAAAATTGGTGCAGAGAACAGCCCACAAAGGGAGAACTTTGGCTCTGTTTGTGTACAATGATTTCAAACCGGAGAAAAATTCTTCTTAACGAGTTATGTTGAAAAGAGATGTAAAAAAAGGTGATAGAAGTGACGCTGATTTATGGTACATCTTTTGTCAAACTCGCTGCTGCTGTCTCACTGAAGATCACGCCTTCCTGTGTAGTGGCATGCCAGTGGCACCGAAAGTGTCCTTGTGTGGTGGAGTGTGAACAGAAATCTAGGCCCGACCACTCATCTATCTCTAGCAGGAGGCCCACCACCGGAGCTTTCTGAAACGGCCTGCGGTCAGCTACCGTATTTTTGCTGGCTTTACTACGTGTTGAGAAGGCACGTAGTTACGAGCCACTATGCGAAAGTGCGAAGGCATACAACATATGTACTTACGTACACGTAGCGTCTTTTACCTACATAAGGGTACAAATAGATATTTCTCACATAGACTCTTTTTAGGGCCTTGGGAATAGACCATGTAGACAACTGTTTTTAGATTATTTTTGAATTTATTACCTCAACCTTTACACTGTTCAAAAACAGTGTAGCTTTGCGTATAATTATAGGGAACAGTGTATAGGCCTCTATGGTCATAACAAAAGAGATAAAAGTGTTTAGGTTAAATACTACCAATTTTTTTCCCTGAGGAACTTTATCGTAATGTCTAAAACATTGGAGAAAATACGTTGCGATAGCAAACTGTGGACTGAGAGCCCAAGGCATTTAAACGGATGCCTTCATCCAAGGCGTCGTCTACAGTAGAAAACTTTGTAAATAGGGTGCCTACAGCAGTCTCGGTCAACGATGACGAAAAACTTATCAACCTGCTTAAGATGCTTGTCAACGTCGTTAGATCTCTGATTGCCGGTCGTCAGACACTAGCAGCATTAGCCGCAGAGCAACTTCTAGAGGCTCTTGTTCCAGTGCTCGACGGCCTTCACTAGAAACAACATGAATGCTCGTGGAAAGCCTCGTCCCTGTGTGCTGCAATGGAATGTCAGGTCCTTACGACCGCGGCATGCCGATCTAGTCCTTCGGCTCCTTGCGATGAACACCCCACCAGATGTTATAGCGCTTCAGGAAACAAATGTACGAAAAGAAGAATTTAGACTTCCAGGTTACATAGGCATCCACAGTACCGCTCGATGCACAGTGCCGACATGCGGGTCCTTCCAGTGCACGGACGCCACGCATCTGCGAAATACTTCAAAAGCATCGTTATACGTCCGAGCTGACCTACATTTCGCAGTTATTATCATAAATGATATCTGCGATGCCGAATTTGAATGTGAAGCTGTTACTGTGAGTCTCAGAAATAAGACGACGACTGTGGCAAGGATATATTATCGACCGTCACGATCTTCAGACACCACCTTATTGGAGTTCTTAAGTCTCTCGGCGTGGCCCACCATTTGTGCTATGCGCAAATTTTAATGCTCACCATCCTCGCTGGTGTTCTCGTCCACAAGACCAGCGTGGGATAGAGATCAACGAGCTTATTGTTCGACATGATCTACAAACACTCAATGACGGCTCACTTACATTTGTGGGCAGAGCTAGGGAAGGAACCGTCCACCATCGACCTTGAGATATCAACAAGAGATGTGTATCTGACCTGGTCATATGAATCTGACCCATGGGGCTCCGTTTACCTACCAGTTTGGTTGATTCCAGAACATACTCCTAGCCGCCAGACTGCCGCCTACACACTGACAGCTGGAACAAGTTCCGTCAACTGATTTCAGAGGCCCCATCACACAACAAGTTGTTTAAACTGGTGAGCGAGTGTCTTCAACAAGCTACCGTAAGGCGACGGCGGCGCATAGATAAACCAAACCCTGGTCTTAAGCTCTTGAGGCTACGCACCTGTCGACGCCGCGCTTACAGGAGAGCGCAGCGCTCTAAAAGAAGCTCCGATTGGGCGGTGTATAACCGCCTAGACGCAGCCATACGGCGGCACACAAACAACTTCGTCGAAAGAGCTGGGCAGTACTGTGTAGTTCACTGCATACGGCAAATCGTTTTGGAAGTGTTTGGCGAATACTAAAGGATCGCACTCCTGAGATCTGCAAGAATCCAACTGCAGCTTTGTGCATAACTACTGGCCGGACTTCGAAAATTCTTGCGGACGCATTTGCCGACCTTTTCGTACCTCCTATGCCAAGTGACGACGCAAACAATGAACTTAATCTTCTGGGAAGTCAGAACATCACAAAGTTCTGCTATGGTCCAGCCTGCCAGATGGATGAAGCAGACTTTACTCTCGAGGAGCTGCATCACGCGCTCAGCCTCTCCAAACGTCGCACTGCACCTGGTGAAGACGGTGTTACGTACCAGGCGTTATGCAACATTGATGAAGCCTTTCAGTGAAATGTCTTGGACGCATATAACAAAGAGTGGCGAACGTCTCTGATCCCCAATGATTGGAAATCATCTGTGGTGATACCAGTCATAAAGCCCGGCCCCCTGCAAAACACCTCAAGTATTACCGGCGAATATCGCTAACTTCTAATGTTATGAAGCTGATGGAACGAATGGTACAATTTCGTCTAGATGGCAGGCTACAAGAGCTGAATTTCTTTCCTGATGTCATGAGCGGCTTTCGTCGTCACCGCTCAGCCCTCGATAGCGTAGCAGACTTCGTATTATCTCTAGAGCCTGCTCGAGAAAACAAGCACTCTGCATACATGCTCTTCCTGGACATACAGTAAGCTTTCGATTCGGTTCCCCATAAGGTGATTATTATCGCCCTTATGAATGCGAGAATTTCGGGTCGACTGCTTCATTTCGTGCATAACTTTCTTTCTGAGCGCCACATCAAAGTGCGTGTTGGAGGAGCAACAAGAGATTCTCACCTAGTCAAGTGCGGCGTACCGCAAGGCAGCGTCTTGTCGCCACTTCTCTTCAACAGCATACTTGCTGAACTTCCAAGCCGATTGCCTCAGGAACCTGACTTTCCAATCTGCATAGCAATCTATGCTGATGACATTGCACTGTGGATCAGCGGTTCTTCGCACCACGGTCCACGTCTTCGCGGAATCTTCCAGAGAGCTCTGAATGTAACTTCAGAGTACTTGGAGGAAGTTCGTCTGCAGATTTCACCAGCTAAGTCAGCCGCAATTGCATATCATCCAAGACAACGGGCTCGTCGAAGCATGAGCCGGCTGTACCTCGGAGAGACACCAGTACAATGGGTACAACACCACCGCTACCTGGGCGTAATTATCGATGATCGCCTCTCTTGGCGCCTTGCCATTACCTCTGTGCAGTTGAAATCTCGGGCGTTGCTCAAGTATGGGGCCGCATTGACTGATAGGGGCGCTGGCTGCGACCAGACGACAGCAATTCAGGTATACCAATCATCTGTCCTCTCTGGCGTGATGTATGCCTTGCCAGTGTTGAACGTGCCACCAAATGGGATCTCTCAATTAGAACGGGACCATCGTGTTGCCCTCCGAGTCATGCTTGGCTTACCTCTTGAGGCGCAATCTGTTCCACTACTCACAGAAGCGCACCAGTTGCCCCTGAGCTTGCAAGCAGACCAGAGAGCGCTACACCATATCGAGCGTTTGTACCGAGCATAAGACGGCCAAGCACTAATTAAACGGCTGATTCAGCGCCCGCTCTCTCGGATGGGGAAAATGGCGACATTATTTGTGGACATCACTCGCAGTTCAGGAGACACTACTTCATTCACAACTCCAAAGAAGAGCAACAAATGTTCCTTCCCCATTTATCTGTCAATCCCTGAAATACACAAAAAGTCTAGCAAGTCTGTTTCGGTACTACTTCAATTGGCCCAGTACCACCTATTTAAAAAATCACAGCATATCCACGGGGTGAATGATGATGAGTGGGCGAAGCTCCGAAGGGAATCATCGGATCTCCCGCTTAAGGGAACGCTAGCACAAACGCGTTAGAAACGTGCAGTACTCTTTAGTTAGGGGGAGCGGCCACAGCGTCTTACGCAGTCATTTACACATGCCGGAACGTGCACCGCGTTTGCCGACGCCATCACATGACTGCTGAGAGAGTATACCCCCCGTATTCATAAACGCTCCTCGACTTGAACTTGACTTGCCACCGCCTTGGGCAGCGCGTTCGAAACGCGTTGAAGGTAAGGCGGAGAGGCCACAGCGTCTTACACCAGCTTCTTACACGGGCCGTAACGCGCTAGCACAAACGCGTTAGAAACGCGCTAGAAACGCGGCCTTTCGTTAATGTTGGGTATTTATTGCCATCGTGGTGCGTCTGTCTATGTGCGCTTCGTGGCGTAGTGGTTAGCGCCGCGCGTTCGGAAGCGAGGGGTCCCTGGTTCGATTCCGCGCTACGGACACAACTTTCGGAATTTTTTTTCATAAAACGCCGGAAGCGTTCTCCGGAAGCCGGAAGCTGGCTTCCGGAAGCGGAAGCGGAACCGGAAGTGGAAACGGAACCGGAAGTGGAACCGGAAGCGGAAGTCGGCTTCCGGTTATACTATACGTATACATATATATGTATATATGGGTATACATACATGTACGGACACACAACGCCATCTATTGAGCAATTCATAAAACTAGACGTGGCTACCTACTACGACGGGGACGAACGGGTGCCGCTATAAGGAGCTTCGCCCCTAAAAATTTGGAGTTTATATTAAAGTATTCACGGACGCATCTGTACACAGCGACGCCCAAGGCGCTTCTGCAGCTTTCTTCTGCCCCTCGACAGAAAGCATTCCTATAATACAAGCTCATCGTATTGGCAAATCAACTTGCGTGAAGCTCATCTTCAAAGGGGATAGCCTACCAACGTATGTAAAGGTCGGCCATTTTCGTCATATTGTACGACCTTTCGTGCCCAATCCCCTACAGTGTCGCAATTGTCAGAGAATTGGACACGTGAGTGCTGTCTGCAAGAACCCAGGCATATGCTCACGTTGTTCCGAGTCACATAGCTCCGACACTTGTCGCACGACGGACTTCAAGTGCTCCAACTGCAAGGGTGCGCACGATGCGACTTCGAAAGATTGCCCATTCCAGAAAAATGAACAGAAGATCTTGAGGCAGATGGTCAGAGACCATTCGACGCATAAAGAAGCCGCAACTAAAGTGCGACGCCGACGCCGACGTTCCCGGCACCGCAAGTCAAGAAAGCACTGTGATAGTTCTAAGGAAGTGCACACTCCGGAGAAGGCTGTTCGTCAACCGCTGACCTCGTGCGTTACCAACGCAGATGAGAGAAGAACGCCCGCCATCGATAACTCAAAGGAAGCATAGCCACCTTTACCGAAGCCATGCCAACTCGCAGAACCACGAGACACGAGTCGTCCAACAACTACGAATGGCCCGACAGCAGGCCCTGCAGCAGTCCGCGCACAAGGCCAGGACTTGCAAGTGATCGCCATGCTGAAGTCACTCATGAATGTCATGCGTACGTTACTGACGAACCTAAACACCCCGAATGCTCGCAGCGCACTGCAGGTACTGGACGCGATGAATCCAGTACTTGCAAGTATTGAATAGCATTATGGCTCATTCACCGCTGTCGTTCCGTAAAGATGTCAAGGAAGCATCCCTTTTTCAGTGGAATGCTCGAGGCCTCAGATCAAGAATTTCGGATTTTCGACCTTTCATTTTTGCGAACAAGTTTCCCATCATCGTCGTCTGCGAACCAAACCTTCAAACTACAATCCGGCTATCGGGCTATGAATCTTTCTCATCAGCGTCGTGTAATGTCCTCAGCAAGGTCGTCGTTTATGTTCGGTGTGAACTCACTTACGTGCTACATTCAGTTGTGCCTCACGACGACGACCAATACGTGTGCTTAACTGTAAAAACAAAGAAACTTACATTTACTCTCGTCGCTGCATATATTTCTCCAACCAGTCGTTTTGACACGCAACGACTGGGTGCTTTGTTATCCGCGACACCTGGCCCTTGGATCCTTAGTGGAGATTTTAACGCACACCACCCGCTCTGGGGGAGTGTGAAGATGGACTCCAAAGGAAGAAAACTAGTCGCATTTGCCTCGGACCAAGAGCTTTGCTGTCTCAATGACGGCAGCCCGACATATTTACGGGGACTAACCTACAGCAGCTGTCTGGACTTGACTTTCGTCTCTCAGTGTCTTCGAAGCAGTATAAAGTGGTTCACAGACATAGAAACCCATGGAAGTGATCACGTTCCTACCTATTTGAAGATCAAGGGAGTGGCCAAGTCTCTATCTACTGCCCTGTGTAGAACAAACTGGACGAAGTTCAGATCGCTTATGGAAGACGAATGTCAAGAAGGCCACCCATCATCTCTGGAGAATCAGATTAGAAATGCACTGCAAGAGGCTATGTTCACTTTTAGGCCTTCTCCAAAGTATAATGAATATGAAGGTGAATTGGAAAGGCTTCGAGCGATTCGCCGACGCGCGGAAAGAAGATACAGGCGCACGAAATATATTCATGATCTGAGGGAGGCGAGGCGGATCCAAAAGAAAATCCAGCGCCGCATCGATACGCTACAATCGCAAAAGTGGAAATCCTTTTGCGAGTCCTTGGATCCTCGAAAGCCTCTGTCCCACATATGGAGAACTCTGCGTGGCCTACAATCGTCTCCACAACAGCGCCACCCTTTTAAGTCTCTTGCCCTGCATCAAGGACGACGTGAGATCGACGTTGCTGAGGATTTCTGCGCAAGAATCGCTGGCTTGCCATCACGACCTGTACCATTAGCAAGTGATGTTGCGGCATCCAAGGACTCTCGCATGG
Source organism: Dermacentor silvarum (assembly GCF_013339745.2). Lineage (NCBI taxonomy): Eukaryota > Metazoa > Arthropoda > Arachnida > Ixodida > Ixodidae > Dermacentor > Dermacentor silvarum. Next base: position 85,350,627 of record NC_051159.1, read on the forward strand.
ATCTCTTGTTCTCTATGGAGGAGCTCGAAGCTGCGCTGGCGACTTGTAGGAAGTCATCATCGCCTGGGCCCGACGGTGTCACATACAAGGCACTTGGAAACCTTGGCCACAAAGCCCGCAGTGTACTCTTGGAGAGATACAACGAATCCTGGCGCGAAGGATTGATTCCTTGTGAGTGGAAAGTCAGCCGCCTAATACCTTCACTTAAGAGCTCTAAATCTCCATTAGACTTGGCATCGTACCGTCCCATCGCTCTTGCCAGTTGCGTTGGGAAACTAATGGAAAGGATGGTGTTGACGCGTCTTGAATGGTATTTGGAACACAATGAGGTATATCCCAATGCAATGGCGGGCTTCCGGCGCGGTCGGTCATCGGTCGATAACGTGCTTGATTTGGTAACATCTATTCAACACCAAAAGAGCATGAAACGTTTAACTGTGGCGATGTTTCTTGATGTGAAAGGCGCATATGATAATGTAGCGCACCAAGCAATCCTCGATGCTTTGATCGATGTGGGCATTGGTGGCCGTGCACTGCGCTGGATTCACAGCTATTTGGAGGATAGATCCTTCTTCGTACTTACAGAAGATGGAATGACATCCCACCATGTCACCAGCAAAGGTGTGCCACAAGGCGGAGTCTTAAGCCCCACGCTCTTCAACGTAGCACTGCTAGGCCTTGTTGGATCATTGCCAAGGACGGTTCATATATCCATCTATGCAGATGATATCTGCATCTGGGCAGCCGGCGTAACTCGTCCGCAGATATGAGCGAGACTGCAGAAGGCGGTCACACAAACGTCGTCCTATCTGCGTATGAAAGGCCTAGAATTATCCTCCGAAAAGTGCCGATTAGTCGCATTTACGCGCAAATCAATGACTCCATATGTTATACGCATAAATGGACAAGGAATTGCTTACGAAACAAAACACCGTTTCCTTGGAGTCATCATCGATCGTGATTTGTCTTGGACGCCACATATTTCATATATGAAAAAGAGGTTGACTGCAATAGCACATGTATTCAAATTTGTCGGCGGAAAGTCTTGGGGTGCGTCTGTGCAATCGATGCTACAGCTGTACCATGCATTATTTATGGGCTTCCTAAGATACAGCCTGCCCGTGCTGGGAAGCACCAGTAAAACGAACCTTCGAACACTCCAGAGTATGCAAACCCAAGTTCTACGGACGTGCCTCGGCCTCCCTAAGTGTGCATCCACAGCGGCCACAATCGCCATAGCACGTGACCACCCTGTATCAACGTACTTTGCAGCCGACGCTCTAAGAGTGCACATTCGACATGTCGCAAGGACGCCCTTTCACCATCTTGCTTGACTGCCAACAACTAGGCCGCATACGAGTTTTAGCCGTCTCCTGACTATACACGGAGCATCGCTACCATCGAATTACGTCCCTGCAGCATGGCCTTCGTTACCACTGTGGTCTCTGCATTCACCTCGAATATGCCTCACCATTCCAGGCGTGAATAAGAAGGCACAAATGCCGTCAGCAGCATTGAAGCAGGCAGCATTATTGCAACTACATGAGGTCCACAGTGACCGCTTACATGTTTACACAGATGGGTCGGTCATGCACTCCAGTTCAGCAGCTGCAGTATTTGTCCCAGCAAAATCTACAGTAATAAAATTCCGGACATCGCACTTGACATCGACGATGGCTGTCGAACTTACAGCTCTGTGTGCAGCAATGAAATTTATTGAACAGGAACCGCCCCAGAAATGGTCTATCTTCTGCGATTCCAAGGCCGCCCTCCATAATTTGCTCTCTGCACTACGCCGTGGACCCCACGAACGCCTTGTCGCGGACACACGCGAAATTTACCATCAGGCAGTTGACAAAGGACATGACATTTTCTTTCAGTGGCTGCCAAGTCACTGTGGTATCTTTGGAAACGAGCAAGCGGACGCAGCCGCTCGATCTTCACATACCAGTACCGATTGCGTCGCTATCCCTATGTCCAGAACAGACGCAGCAAGAAAGCTCCGTGCGCTTGCTCGCGAGCTTACGTTAGCCCACTGGAATTCAACGGACTTTAAAAACCAGCGCCTCTGTTCCCTGGATCCTGATCTGAAGTTCCGCCTTCCACATGGCTTACCACGACGGGAGGTAACTCTCATTTGTCGCCTAAGACTTGGCGTAGCATTCACCAACGCGTACTCCTACCTGATGGGAATGGCCACAAGTCCAGATTGTGAAACTTGCGGGTGCAAAGAGACGATAGCACATCTTCTGTGTGATTGTCGTCGTTTTAGTGCACAAAGGAAAGTCCTCAGAACCACGCTCGACAAGATAGACAGCCGTCCCCTTACGGAAGCCAGAATTCTTGGTCCATGGTCCCAGCCGACGTCGGAACGAACTGCTTTAAAAGCGCTAGTACGCTTTTTGAAAGAAACAGGACTACATGAAAAACTATAGAATTGTGCGGACAGATGTGTTGTTTTTTTTGTTCTTTTTTGTTTTTGTTTTCTTCTTTTTAATCTTCTCTGGTTTTCTCATCTTTTCTGCCCTTACCCCATCCCCCCGTGCAGGGTAGCCAACCGGACACTTAACCTGGTTAACCTCTCTGCCTTTCGCCTCTTATTTTCCTTCCTTCCTTCCTTCTTCTGCCCCTCGACTGGCATGAGACGGGTGTTTAAAATACTACATCCAACATTATCAACAACTGCAGAACTGGCCGCGATTCATGTTGCTCTGAAGTACGTACATGAAGAGTTAAAAGCATTGAAGGTCGTCACTCTTATAGATTCCCGTGCTGCCCTCAGCAGACTGAGACAAGATGCCAATACCCCAATTTTATGCAGTATTCAAGAAACTTCCGGCAACATTACTTCCTGTGGAGTGTCCCTCATTGCCCAGTGGATACCCTCGAACGTGGGCATCTCTGTAAATGAAGAGGCTGATCGCCTCGCTTCAAGTTGTGAGCACCACGAATGTGACTGCCCTGACATTTCCTGCATGTTTGAAAACGCGCATCTTCTGATACGCCAACGCCTCCTAAAGCAGCACCCAGACCGGCGTGTTGCAGACGGATCGTTCCCTCCCCGTGTTCGTGGTCAAGGCTTGCCCCGTCGTGCTAGAGCACTGCTATATAAGTTTAGGGTTGGGTCTGTGTTGGTGCGCAAACGCCTATACCGACAAGGACGTGTGGACAGCCCGTCGTGTACGTCTTGTGGCTCCTGTAAGACACTTGAACATCTCGTTTTAGAGTGTCCCGCATTCGTTGCGCAGCGCGCATTGCTAATTAAGCAATATGGACTTATTGGACTGCAATGTGTGACCCTTGACGATTTCCTATTTCCAAGAGAATGCGTTGCGCTTCCCGACGTGACCAGGCCCATCGAGCCTTGCTAACTGTTCTGAAGGAAACTGACTTGGCCTCCCGTTTATAGACATCATTTGTATTTTGCTTTGTTTTGTCTGTGTCTCCGTCATTTCTTCATTTCCTGTTTTCTTTCCTCATGCTTTCATTTCCTCTATTTCCTCCTCCTGAAAGAGTAGGCAGACGTTGTGCCCCTCTAGATGGCAGTTGTCAGCTTGCTCCATCCCTATTTGCTTCGTGTCCTTGTGTTGTATGTCTACAAACCAAATAATAATAATAATAATAATAATAATAATAATAATAATAATAATAATAATAATAATAATAATAATAATAATAATAATAATTAAACGAAAGTGGCGGCAAGCAATCAGCGAAGCCATATTTATTTCATATTTTGGTAGGTGTCTGCTTTGCATCGGAAACATCTATCCCTCTAGCTTGGCGTCACAACTGCGAACTTCTAGACATTTTGCTATTTAGTGCGCGCTAAAAGAAGGCGTATTACTTCGCTGTGCTCATCACTAAGTCTCATAATGGCGTGATTCGTTCTCAGACGCTGGTTCTTGAGGCCGCATCACGTTTCACAGCCGACTGCGCAGTGATACACCGTCGCAATTTCAAGCACCTGGGGGGTAAAAGGCGTGCTTGATTGTTTGTCTATTCTTTCTGTTTCTATTTTTCACACGCAAAAAGGCACAATAATAACTGTATTTTTTCTTCTTTGCACTCGCGTCCTATACTCCTATGTATCATGTGCGCTTAACGTTGGCCCCATTGTTTGCGTGGGGCTCATTGGGGTGGTGTTTCTTCTCACACGTGCGGAAACAAGCACTTTCTTTGAGGACTTGAGAGAGTGCAACGTTTGCTTGGGGATAGTGGGCATGGATAGAGAAAAAGCTTTATTTTTCTTTCTTTCATCAGAGTATGTACGCTTAGCATATAACAAGCTCACTGGGTGATGTGTGTTCGCGAATGTGAGCAATGGTACAATCAGTGCCCTCATTTTCAACAGTTGGCAAAAAATACAACGCTGTTGAATAAAAATCAGGTCTGCTATATTGCACAGATTCTTTTAACTCGATTCTATTTCTAATGCGTAAGAATTACGAATGTTAAAGTGAAAAAAGTGCGCGTTTGTATATATATATATATATATATATATATATATATATATATATATATATAAGCATACCATAAGAAGCCAACAAACAATAACACCTTAGGACAACATAGGGGAAATTAAATGTACTTATTCATTGAATTAAAGAAACGATAAATTAATGAAAATGAAAATGGATGAATAAACAACTGTCCGCAGGTGGAGAACGAACCCACGTCTTCGCATTACGCGTGCGATGCTCTCACCATTGAGCTACCGCGGAACCGTTTTCCCATCCACTTTCGTGGTATTTATGTTTTACAACTAGAACTAACCCTGGAAGTGTTAGCCAGCGCCACCAGTCACAAACCATAGGGCGGATGAACATCCTTTCTGCCGCAGGATGTTCTTTTGATCTTTTTGGGTGATAGCAACTGGTCAATAAACCCACATATGCTACTTACAAGCATCATTGTTGCCGGATTCGAGCCCTCGTTATATAGTGAACGAGAAGAAAGGGAACCGCAGGGCCCGATATATACATATATACCGGGTGTTCCAATTTATGCTTTACGGGATTTTTAAAAATTGCCTGAGGCAGGTAGCATAATTCTTATCGTTGAGCTGGGTTATTACCGCAGAGGCGGACAGTAGCACGACAAATCGCAACAAATATTCAACTAGTTAACAAAAACTGACTAATGAGCTCCTTAGTTATTTATTTTACGACACATATTGATTTAATAATTGTACCCGGTGAGTTTGTAGGACGCATCCACTTGAAATAAATTTCGAGGGTGACACCAGCTTCGAGATATTTCCCAACGTGTGGGACAAAATACATGGGCGTTCCCGTTACTTTTGTACTTCAATGTACAAAACAGCATTTTGGTAAAAAAGTAAGTGGAACAAGAGTGCATATCTCCAAACTAGAGTGGTGGTGTGGAGCTGAGAAGGAAACTTACAGAAGAAAAAAAATGGGTTGGAGTGCATACGACAGGCATTACGAAATCCTGACTGGGAGGTTACCACTCTCGTTGAAAAGAAAAGTGTGCAATCGTTCCATTTCACCGGTGCTAACATGTGGTGCAGAAACTTCGAGGTTAACAAAGAATCTCGAGAACAAGTTAAGGACCGCACAAAGAACGATGGAACAAGAAATCTTAGGCCTAACTTTAAGAGACAGGAAGAAAGGAGTGTGGATCAGAGAGCAAAATAGCCAATGTTCTAGTTCACATGAAGAGGAAAAAATGAAGCTGGGCAGGCCATGTAATGCGTAGGATGGATAACTGGTGGACCATTAGAGTTACAGAATGGATAGCCAGAGAAGGGAAGCGCAGTCGAGGATGGTAGAAAACTAGGTGAGGCGATGACAGTAGGAAATTTGCTGGCGCAAGTTGGAATCAGCTAGTGCAACACAGGGGTAATTGCAGATCGCAGGGAGAGGCCTTCGCACTGCAGTGGACATAAATATAGGCTGATGATGATGATCTCCAAACTGGTATCATTCTGGAAATTGTTTCTAAGTGGATACTCCTGCCAAGCTCACCGGCTACAATTCGTAAATTGCGATATGTATCGTAAAGTAATTAACTAAGCAGTTAATGAGCGAATTTTTGTTTACTAGTTGATTATGCGTTTGGATTGCTCGAGCTAATAATGTCCGCCTCTTCGAATAACCCAGCTCAGCGATAAGAATTATGCTACCTGTCACAGGCGATTTTTAAAAATTCCATAAAGCCTAATTTTGAACACCCTGTATATATATATATATATATATATATATATGTAGTGCAACTGACGGTGGTCTATTCCGGAGTAATCTCAGTTGCACTTCGCTCCTCTAAAGGGCAGGATGCGCGTCGAGTGAGCTCCTGAGTAACACTTTGCAATTTGGTTAACATGGCTTACATCATGGATCTGGGACCTCAAGGAGGTGCGACGTACTGCTAATTTATTTCTCTTGAATTAGCCGCTAAATCACCACTGAATATTTTTACTGTCACCAACTGCTCAAGGCGCAGCCGTTCTCGGTGGCGTGGTGCCTTTGCAAATCACGCGAAAAAATTAGAGATGGATGCAGAAACACACACACGCACACAAAAAAGAAAAAAGAAAACGCTGACGTTGGTATACTATCAGTACGTTGTTTTATGTTGTTACCACGGTCTTCTACTTAAGCATTGGCATTATCACACCTTCACCTTACTGAAACCCGCATTTCTTCGCCCTTCCTCCCTCTTCTCGCTTATTTCCTCGTTAACCCGTCCCTGTCATCGCCATCTGGAGCTCGGTGCGCTCAGCGTATCGTGAAGCGGACGTCCTCACTATCCAATAATGCACCATCTTCCATTCCTACGGAGCGTGTATTTTTATTACGCTCAGAGGGAACATCCTGTTGCACCACCATCGCACCGAGAGACGTAGACTGAGTTCGGGCGTGCGCGGAAAAACGAGCCACGTCAATTTTCTGCGGAGCAGGAAGAGGGGAGTCTTACACACTGACTGAGAGTGCTCGACTATCGAACAAGTTTATTGTATATGCTTGCAGCATGTCTAGAGACAGAGAGGTTGTACAGAGGAAAGAGGCGCTATTGCGGCTTCCCTGCAGGCAGCACAGCTCAGCGCCATATAGATTCATTAGATATCATAAGAAGTTTCCTTCTGTTTGATGGACATTGCTTCCGCTCATCGAATCCACGCACAACAACAATAACGCAGTATGGTACGTAGGGCGCCAAACTTTGCTTTCGCAGCGCTTATCTGCCAGGTTTCTTGCACTTTACTTTAAGAAAAGATAAGCGGATGCGCAGCTCCAGCGAGTGTCATTCACAGCACCGTGTTGCGTCTCCACTGCCTAATGTCGGTGGAACAAGCGGGGAACCGTTCCTTACCCAATGCCGCGCACGTACGCAGAGAGTGTCAACTGAAGGAGCATTGCCCTACACCGATTCGCGTTAAGTTGTGGCTTGAGAATTTTATTTTTGTTCCTGTCTAAAACATTTCCTTTCTCTTGATCCTTATCTTCTGACTTTTACAGATAGCCCAATACATATTGAGGTGCGTACGCCATCGTTGACATCTAAAAGGGGAGGAATACAACATGATATCCTGCTACTGGTGAATCTCGACAGTCGTTAAAAAAATAAACATTGAAGAGCTATTCTCAGGGCAACCAATGCAAAGTGTTCCTGCCTCACCTTGCTTTTTTTGCTGGGGCCAGCTGGCCTCAAAGTCAAGATGCCCAGAAGTGTCGACATCTGAATCATTTTACGTGAGCTTGACAACTGGCAGATGGCTCAAAGAGATGGGCGTCAACTCCAACACACTAACGCCTGGGCAAGCCTGCCAGACTAGATTTTTTTTTTCTGCGGCATTCGTGGCTGCATTTGTTTTCTCTTTTGGTTCACTGTGGCCTACTGAGTTTCTTTGATTCTGAAGAAAGCAGCGACTATGTCGTTTTGCTGCTCTCACTTGCCAGGTTGTCAGTTGTTTCCGGTTTCAGAGCCGGATCGCTTGGTGCGGGTCCTCAAGCTTGTTCTATTCGTCTCGGGTACTACGTCGTGCATGGTGGTGGTTCAAGAATCACGCTGCGGAAACGTCGATTTCCGAACTAGGACAGAACACCGGCGAAAAGAAAGAAACGACCCACGCTGCGCGCACTCACGGCCGCGCGCCTGATGACAAGGGCAGAGAGGAAGGAAAGAATGCGGCTTCTCGCCGACGCAATAAAGCGCACGCTTCGTGTGACAGTACCGGTGACGTACGGACATCACGCAGGCGCTGTCACCGAAAGGAAAGAGTAGCGACGTAGAAAGCCAGAACCGAACAGTGATAACTGCGTCCCTATACGCGACGTGAGCGCGGTCTTGCTCTGCCTTGTGTCTTTTGGAGACACCTGAGTTCTGTACAGTACTTCTGACTGCGGCACTAGCTGCCCCAATTCACATCCCGACGAAGGAAAGCGTTCATGTCTTCGGCGCCGCACCAGTCTACGGCGCCGTCAAACATACACTATTGCATCAAATGTTAGAGGCTTTTAGAGCTTGATTGTAGATAGTTTATTTTGGGCGTCCCGAAAAGAAAGTGGTATGCGTGATTCCCTTAATTGAGAATCACTGTCAAGCTTCACTACCGTGATACCTACATAAGTTGTACGCTGGAACAGCTGCACTGCTTAGTGGCATAGCGTAGGGAAAACGTAGGGGCAGGACAATAGACACTAACGAATGGCGCTGTTTCAGTGTATTGTACTGAATTTTTTTGTGTCTGTTTTGTTTACTTTTTGTTTTTACTTTTTGTGAGCAGGTTGGCTGTACCATCTCAAGCTTTAAAGTAGCAGTCGAACGGCACGCTGCAAACTTCACTGCCCCTGATCTGCTAGGAAAGCAGTAATGAGTAGCGTAACGTTTTACCAGCCCTCTCAAAGAACAGACCTAATGATTGTTTACTAATGGCGCGTATGATGTAACCTAGGGTATTGTCATTCGTGTCGTTAGTTTTTATCTTGGCGTCACGCGTTTTCAGCCGGCTCACGTCAAGGGGAACAGCAATTTCATAATTTTAATCCGAAATTTCCGTCTCTCAGCGACCGACAATGAAAAAAAAAAGCTCTAAGGGCTTCATATTTATTTCGCGGCCCGTTTGCGAAACGAAGCAACTTCTCTTTGAATTGCGCAACCTGTTCAGCTGCCTTTTAACACGCTCTGAATGCTGCAGCACACAGCGTGCACGTGAGGTTGCTACGGATTTCCACTGCGGTTCGGCGGCGAAGGGGTTGGAGACGTCATTTTTTTTCGCTCTCTCCCGGCTCGATAACGCTGCACGCAAAACCAAAGACAGATGGGAAGACGAGTGTACCTTTCTTTGTGTGCCTGCTCCGGTAGGCGTGGGGTGGCTCTTCCTTTGTGGCGGCCGCGGCGGGCGCCGACGAAGCCGCAGGCATCGGGGTCGTCAGTCCTGCGGGAACAAAGGACAATGGGGAAAGGGGGAGGGAAAAGAAAAGAAGAACGGAATGCTGTCATCAGCGTCGTCAAGTAGCGAGAATGCGAGCGAGAGACCGGAAGAAAAAAGCTGAGGAGAAGAAGAAGACACTACGCGCAGCGTGAGTGGAAAGGAAGCCACCGCTTCTTCCCAACAGACTCGAACAATAGTGCACGCGTCCTCTAAGGACAGAAGAGGACATCTTGATCTTCTCAATCCAGAGAGTCTCTTTGGCGAGGAGCGGTTCTACGTGCGCTCAGGACTGCGGGATTGAGTTCGCTCCCTGGATAGCTTGCTATTTTTGGGCGAGTCTATACGATAGTTAGGGTGCCCCTACTTCGGTGTTTTAATGTCCCTGGCTATAATTCTAAATCAAGGTACCAGAAGTATGCAGCTCGGTTGATTTGACTGATGGCCTTATTTCTTATGGATAGGAAATGCTGACAACAAGTAAAACATGTCAATTTAGTGAACGATGATGATGGTGAGGAAACATTTGAATGAATGAGAATTTCGCCACCAAACGCTGGGTGGTCATTGCAGCTGAAGAAATAAAGGACTGAAAAATAATACGTGCAAGTCTTGGTAGTAACGTATATATTATAGAAAACCGTATATATTTCTTTCTGTTCACGGGCGTTTCATAAACATTTCACGGCTAGTGAGGTGAAGAAAGAGACAAAAAAAATGTTTTCCGACAGTTTTGATATAGCCGTATGAAAGACATGTGACATCACGAGAGTCGTATTGACTATTTTCACGGCGACCTCGTGGGCGCCGCCATCTTTCATCACGTGGTGACGGGTTCATTGGTAGCCTCAGCTTCCTCCGTGGCCTCCGCGTTGACAATATATGTGCATGACACCCGGTGCGGCTGAGCAAACCTCTGTTTCGGCGTATGTCATAGACAGTGATTGGGTGGACGAAAGTAAGCTTTGGCCACAGCTTCAGAGAACATGCAAAATAGCTTTCAGAACACATTACACCTTGTCGAAACAGCGCGAACAGCGTATACGGTTCTTGTACTAAAAGCGTCGCCAGTAATGTATTACAAGTTGTCCAAACTCCCCGCTTATGTATTAAATCAGGATCAATGTGTTTTGCTCTTCGTTCTTTATTTGGCAATCATTTGAAAAAGCGGCATGTCCTGTTTCTGACTCCGTAAATTTTCATGGTACGGTCGCTATCTGATTATTTATTTTCTGCCTGAGCGCTTGCGCATGTGCTCAGTTGCTATACATTTGTTCTTGCGGTGCACAAGGCTGGGAATCTAGATGATCTGTACTTTGTAATAGCTTGTAGCAAAGACGTATTATCGCTAGTCACTCGCTAGCTCTGTGAACGGTCACGAAACGTTCAGCTTCGAACATTCGTGTGGGGTCGGTGTAGTCGCCGCCACCCATGCGTCGTCACATTTATTCAAGTGTGAGCCCATTCAGTTATTCTTGATACATGAGCAATATCTTAGGCATAAGAGTGGGTGTGAGTCGGGTGGATGTGTGTATTTAAGGTGCGAGAAAGTTACTATTCTAGGAAGCCGAGATACTCGCTTTGTCACCGTGTAACGAGTTGTATACTTACTCTTCCGAACGTTTTGGGGTTGAAGACATTTCTTTGGAGGTTAGTCATACAATGCTGGCCGAAGAGTGTATTTTTTGTCATCGAGAAAATCCGTGCATCACGAAGGGTGGCCGGCAACACAGGCAGTCCTTATGTAGCAGTAGTCCGTGGACTTGGTCAACATATTCATTCCATTCCTTACTATGTCAGCCACAATTATTGCAACCAATCGCTGCACGGGCCTTCTCTCTACCGTTCCACATTTTGCAGCATGAAAGGAACACAGTTCATTAGCGAACATCCAGTTGCATTTCCGATAGCTGATCGTACAGTAGCAGGGCAGAAGCGGGAATGGTTTCTTATTCGTGCGCTTTCCCTGAGGCAATGGGCGCCGCGCTGCCGAAAGCGCCATCTCGTTCCTCTAGAGAAAACTACTCCGCGAAAAGGGGTCTACCTACTCGCAAGCAGAAATTCACATGAGTAAATTAAAAAAAAAAAGAGGAAACAACTAGAATAGCAGCAACTCACACACGGTAAGTATAAAGCAGGCTAGAAAACAATAGAGACTCCCCTCCCTGTGGGAATCGACGTTATGCGAAGCATTTAGCAGTTAGCTCGGTACCCAGCATCTTTTAGGGTTCTGCAACGCTTTACCACATGGATTACTGTGTTTGTGTATAATTCCAGCAATATTGTGCATGTGAAGCGAGCGTGTGTGGGACGACAGTAGAAAGACGCCAATGACGTTAGTATATATGACGGCGATGATAATATCACGACTGATCGTTAAAGCAAATAGGTTTCTTTAGCTCTTTGGACCATTTTTGTGGTGGTCGGCGGCGGCTCCACTGATAAAAAGGCACCCATACAAATGACGCGTACTCTCGCGCAAATGAGTTACAGGACGCATTTGTAGCCGACCGCGGGCCAGCCCCTTTGAGGTGCACCTGCTATCACGCGAAAACTATTTGGCATGTGAAGGTTTAGATGCTGTGGTCGATGGTGGAAGTAAATGTGTCGCGTTTCTCCGCCACCTGATTTGATTGTTGCGGGGAGGCGTTCGTCTTTGAAGTCCACTTCGAATCTATTGCCGAGATGCGCCATTTAGTCGTGCCGGTTCGCCACAGCTCCGCTGAGACTGAGTTCCACGGTGCTTGGGATCTGCACGATATTAAAGCGAATGGTTCGCGAACGTTCTATTCCTGTGTTTGTGGCCTAAAAGAAAGCACGAGTGAGAGCACACACAGTGCTGGAGAGCAAGGGCGTGCGCGCTTTCGGTGGTGCTTTACAACGTGACGCATCCGCACGTCGTCTCAAAGAGCTAGTTAGCATTGGCGCGAGAAAACTACATGCGTACGCGTGTGGCCTAATATGTTGCTGAAGAACGTCCACAATTCTCTGGCGGGCGCTACATATGAAGCATATCTTGATACGCAATAGGTCATTAAAGAACAGCACTGAATCTGGAGGCGAAAGCAATGCGTGCAAATTGTTTTAACATATGACACGCTTGCTTTTAAATTTTGACGTAGTGACCGGACGTGAACTTCTGCAGGGTGGAATTGCGTTCGCCTCTGCCATAGACTGTGGTAACCCAGGACCATGAGTAGGTTATATGGTATCCCCGCTAATGGAAGAAATTGCATTCCATATAAAGATGAACGGGAAGCTTCCCTTGAAGTATGCATTGTAAAATTTCACGGTGAAATATCAGGTCCCAACATTATTCTGTAGCAGTGTACCTATTATCAAAGAATGTAGTAAAGAAAAGAAAGCGAATGTGGCCTAATAGTTTGAGTAATGAGCTGTTGCACAGGAAGAGGGGTTTTAGGTCCCAGCATGGGCAAATTTCTTTTTCTTCCGGAGGTTCAAAACAATGAGAGAGAGTAGCGTACCTACCTACCACAAAGTGCCTGTAATGAGGCAAAGACGGCTTCACATGAAAATTTGTAACAGAATCGAATTCACTCTTTCCTTATAATGTTGCTCTATTTGCAACTATATGCATAATGCTATGATCGGAATTATGATTACATTACTCCGGAGAGCACCCTGTTAAGACTCAATGAGAGAAGAAGCAAAGTCAAATAAAAGGACTCGTTGTGAAATTGGTATCGTGATTTTTATTATACTGATATGAGGTAATTTGCGGAAGGAAAATCGAAGCCATGGTTTCCCTGCCGGACACTCGTATACACAAAAGCGGACCCGAATTCATTGACTATACGGTATTCGATGACTAAGAAACACTCTGTATAATATTAATAACATGGGGTTGGATTCACGGGCCTTGTCGGTAATAATATGTTCGAAATCTCAATTGGTATTCCATGTAAGAAGTGACAGAAAGTTGGCGAAAAAAGGAAACTCTGAACATTTTCACAATATAGTGAGGAAAAGTTACCACTGCGTTTCCAAGATGCCGGTAACCAATAAAGAAAAGATATACTTTCGCAACTAGTCAAAGAAATATTCAAAATGCTTTGGTGGTCATGTCGACACAGCATAACGAAATTTCCAGGCATAATAGATAGTACGAGATAAATGTGACATTTCCAGTATTGAATTCTTAAATGTCGAAGTTAATTTTTTCAGTTCTTACCTATTCTTACTTAGCAACTTTACGAGGGAGAGAGAGAAAGAAAGAAAGGCAAGGCAGGGAGGTCAACCAGACGAGCGTCCGGTTTGCTACTCTACACTAGGGGTAAATAAAAGTGGGAAGGGAAAGAGGAAAAGAGGGAGATAGTGAACACTACGTTTACGCAGTAGGACGCACAGGAGGGCTACAATAGATCACTCAGGTAGGTGTTCTTCAAAAAAATGGAGTCGCACGAATAGCTTTCTGTGCCATAGATGGATGCGGTCACGGTCAAAGAATTTTGGTTTCCGAAAATGTTCTACAGCCGAGTCTTCTTAGTGCGGTCTGTAAAGAGATGCGCTGGATCTCGTATTGAGGGCAGGTGCGCAACAGGTGATCGATAGTTTCTTGTGGCTCACAAGTGTCGAACAAAATGAAAAGGCACTGGGAATCTTATCGTTCGATTCTGTAGCTTCCGAAAACCTAGCAATAACCCGAAAGTACGCAAACATTCTATTTACTGTGAGATTCTATGGAGCCTGTCGTGAAGGAGGGTGAGACAAAGATACCTTTAGCGTATTCTGCACGCGTACTTGAAATCTCTCTAGAAACGGTCCAATGGACATTTTTCCAGTAAGCGACCCCTCTATAGCGGCCGCCACTTCAACTAAATTTGACGGGCAAGACACACGCTCCCGCCGCTTCTCGCCTCTACGCATAGCATGGTAGCGTTTCACCAAGCAGTCTCTCGCGACGGCCGTCTCTGCTTTTTTTTTTCCTTTTGTCACTTGTATTGTTGAAGTAGCTTCTCATCGTCCTGCTCTAGCGCGCGCGTATTTGCTCACGTGTAGCAACGACACATTTTACATTTACCAACGCGACGGCAACATGCTGATGCGACGAGCAGGCCGTTTGTAACCAAGATTTGATAGATGCACCAGCCTTTATTCTTCAACAGCTTGGTCAGTACTTTGATTCAACTGGCGAAGGATGTGTGAGCGTCAAACGCGCCGCGGCAGGACTTTCTTCAGGATGAACTCGACCGTCGTTTGGAGTGGCTCGACTTGAAGGAGGCGGTCAACATACGCATGCACGTACGTACGTGCTTGACCTCAAGAGCGGGCATGCAAGCAGCTCACCATGATGAACAAACAACGTGCAAAACTTCTGCACACGTACTGCGAGTGTACTGCAGGACAAGTGTTGTTTTATCTCGAGATATATACATGTCTCGAGTATAGTACATGTCATGGTACTGGGGACCGAGTGGACGCAACACAGTACGGGGGGGTAAGCAGAAGGTAAGTGGACGCAACACGTTGTTTTGACAGGCGCGTAAAGCTTCAATTACTTTCAAAAAGTAAGACTCGCGAGTTTTGTATAATGCGACACCAGAGTATGTCGCTTTGGCCTCGCACGATGCATTCTGATCGGCTGTGGCGAGATTCTTCGTTTCGTTTGGCTCCACGTAACCGTATAGCTATTTCCGCCTGCATGCGGTAAGACGTTTTTAAGCCAATGGTAAAATCCGTGTGCTATACATACCCGTAGATTAAAACATCGCCGTGACTTCCGAGTCAGTCGTAGGGCGAGCAGTGCAATAATCACAGCAATAGTGTCATGCTGTTGCCAGAACGCAGGCTTCCCTCGCTCAGCAAGAATCGCGTGATAACTCACTGATAACATGGGGTATTTTTTTTTATTTGACCGTGCGTTCCCTTCGAGTACAATACGTTCACCATTCCATGCCAGTTTGTGCAATCGACCGTACAGCAAGTGTCCGGCATGAGATTCGTCGTAAACGCTGCGCCTATCGCTCGTGCGTTAGTTCACGGAGTCGTTTTCATCGATAAAAGTGCTTGCAGTCTTTCCCACGAACAGCTAAGTGTTTGCTTTAACCAATATTTTCGCCCAGAACTCGAGAAAAATAATTGTACAGCCCCTCAAGCTCAGGTATTTGCCGCGGATCATGCAAGGGTCCACGCACTCACTTCGCACACCTGCCCTGCGATAATGGCGGCGCGGCGTGGAATGCAGCTGGGGCGAGGGTACGCGCATGCGCGTAGCTGAATTGGAAAAATGTCCGTTGTCTCACAGATATGCTAAAAAATCACCAGCCCTTCCCCTGTCGAGAAAATGGGGGTAAGCGAAGCTTGTCGTGTGTGTACCTGAGCTACTACTTTTACTTCCCTTTCCTGCTACTTTTCTTCCCTTTCGTACTACATGTCTTTTCCTTTTCTTCGACTTTTCCTGCCCTTTCGTGCAACTTTTCCTTGCGTTGTGTTGTACGATTCTCTGCTCGTCGTTGACGGCGGGCCTAGGCGTCCGCCTTTCTCGCTTGCGTTCGATGTCTCGAGTTTGCTCGGCGGCGTGGTCAGCAGCATTCGGCCACCATTGCTGCTTGCGATTCTTCGAAATTAAATTGCTTCAAAATTAAATCTGTCTGTCACGGTAAGACAATGAATAGATCATACCCCATTAAGCAATGGCTCATACCCCCGTATAAACGTGGCCTCCCCATTACGACGACAGAATAGAATTGAACTTCTACGCAGGAACGATTAGCGGCAACGGAGCCAGCTGTGGAAGGAAGACGACGACGACGAACGTGGGAGCAGTGGCATGAGCACGTGTCGAGCACGAGCGCAACCCGATGGGCGCCAACAAGAAAGCTGCGGAAGAAGACGGTGACGCTCGAGCCAATGCTGATGATAATATTTTTCCGCGTACACCGACCCCGACACAAGTAAGCCAATACAAGCTTCGCTTAAAAAAAGAATAAAATCCCTTCGCGCAAGTTATTTCAGCGCCATTGACACTTTTGTTCTAGGTAGGTCCCTTCTAATATTTGTAAAAGAATAGAGCGCCACTTTTTACGGTAATGCTTTTGACAGACACGTGAGGCAATCTCGGGCGTGAGATACACTCACGCTCGTTGGGAAAGGTAATGTCGTTTGGCAATTCAGGATTACACTGTAACGAAGTACTCATTCTTTACAGCGCATACTCTAGGATGATACCTAGAAAGTGATGCCGGACCAGCGTGTTTAAAATGGCTGATTTCGCCGCACAGATGTTGCCCAACGTTTATTCTTGTCTTACTAGTATTAGGGTAAATCTTAGATGTCATCCCAAACGAAAGGGGGGGGGGGGGCATAATATTATTACTTAGACAATTATAATGATTTAGCACGAAAGAATGAGCTTTTATTTTCAGATTAGCTTAGCATTCACATTTACAGAGCAAAAGCAGTTTAACTGTGAGTGTACACTATGATAGCCCGGCGTTCCATCAAAGGTAAAGTAGGGCCAAGCGTTCGCTTCCCCTCCGCTGGTAAAAATCTGCGGTGGATACCACTCCAGAAGTTTCTTGGCTTCACCACAGGCGTCCGACGGTGGAGTGTAATGGCACCAACGAAGGCTCAATGTCTGGGCTATAAGTTTTCGACCCAGTTATTCTCGTGTGCCTTTCCTCAATATATTTCTATTAAGCGATTGCTGCGAAATAACTAGGGCCGGAGAAGCGCTTGGCAACAGGTCAAAGGCACATTCCAAGTGCCTAACCTCTGACCTAATAAAGATTCCCCGTAAAAACGACAACTCACGCTAAGCACAACCAACTCTAACGCTAACGCACCCGCAAAGTAAATTTTCCATAACTCGGAGAGAACGCTAGCCAAACTTATATCGAAGAAACCCCACTGCCAACGCATCTACGCTTTGTTTGCCGAATTACCTACCACATCCAAGTGCTCATAGGACTAGCATATACGAAGGAGATGAGACGCCCACGGCGTACTGCGGTGCGGGCGCATCGATTTAGGCTTCCTGGCGCAACTGGGTCCCTCTGTGGGCGGTAGGCGAAGACAATATGAGTCTGCGGGAAACAAGGCCTGGCCGACCATACTCCATTTGCAATTCGACCCCCCCTCCCCCCGAATCCTCTCATCTACCCACACTGCCTTTCCCACCGAACCCCTGTTCCCGTTCGTCCTATGCGAAGGCGTATTCTTATGCAAAGCGTTCAGAGCTGCGGCAGCACTGCCTGGAAGCAGATGCTGCGCAAGCCTTAGGGGCCCTCCGACGTCGCCCCGTCCGTTAAGTTTGCCGTCGTCGCGGATATTACTTTGGTCGTTCCGCCAACAGTGTGCACGTAAGACAACTTAGGCAGCTAAAGAAAGAAGGAACGAAAAGAAAAAGAGGTGAAAGCCAACAGAGCGGGAGAAATGAGGGCAGAGGGATGTTGTAGAAATTTGACGAAGAGAAAAAGGAAGGGAACGAAAAGCGGACGCGTATAAACGCCAAACCCTTCCGCAAGCCGAGCACGATGTGACGACGCAAATTTTTCTTCCGAGAATTCCTCATCTCGTCGTTGTTCACCGTGTCGAGAGGGAGGTCGTCTCCGCGAAAGAATTCTAAAAAGGCGCCTCTGGACCTCGTCATTTTCCTTGGTACTTTTAAATCTCGCCGCCTCTTCCCATCCCGGAGAAAATGGCTTAAAATAAATGCAACGCCCAGAGATTTGAAATGTCTTCGCAACAGCGCATGTTCTTCTTCCTGAAGCTGGAGCACCACGGATTCCTCTTTTTTTTTGTGGGTGCGTTGTTTTAATCACGGGT
The DNA here is from genome assembly GCF_013339745.2 of Dermacentor silvarum. NCBI lineage: Eukaryota > Metazoa > Arthropoda > Arachnida > Ixodida > Ixodidae > Dermacentor > Dermacentor silvarum. Next base: position 85,368,808 of record NC_051159.1, read on the forward strand.
TTTCGTGAGCATTTCCCATTGGAGATTCACGATGCGGCTTTGTCTAAATCCGCGTGTTCGTGTCGTCTACGAAGAAGCAAGGCTGCTATGCTGCTTTAAGTTTGAGGCTTACAACGCGCGTAAACAGCCACGCATGGCTCTGTCAGCCACATGACTGTTGTTTAATAGCTATAAAACATTAGATACATATACTCGACGCCATTTATACGACTCATGCATAGAAACTAAGGTTGCATAAGCTTAGAGGAAGAGCGCATGTGATTAGAGCACCGAGAAAAACTAGATAATTTGTTGATAATTAACGCGGCAAAAAAGTATAACACCAACTTTTTCTCTTTCTTTACTGCGAGAATTTTGCTTTTATACATTAGGGCCGACATTGTTTCGCCATGATACGGGAACACATCTTGCTGCACTCTACAAAAAACTTTCACCCTGGGCTTACTTAGTACTCCAATAATAATCGTTATCTCTCTTGCCTGGCTTTCCTTTCTACAACCCCGCACGCCTGGTGTATTCTGGTCACGAACGGCACGCGCATATCAGCGTGTCGTAGCGTTCTTGACAGGAAAGTTGCGAGTGCTGAGTGGGGAAGAAAGGAAACGCGTGCAAGACAGCTTACGATTATTAAGGCGAAAGCCTTTATGTCTCAACGTTCAGTCGACCTTCAACGTCCTTGAGCGAAAAACTTGTCGTCACAAGGTATCCTGTTTTACCTATACGCAAATGCTCACGCAACAATTTTGATAGCACACGGGTCACCGTCGTCGTCCTGCTAATTAAGATAGAGCTCATTCAGACACACGAACCCAGGACCTTCGGTGGGTGTCGAACCCTCGAGCTTATGTGGGAGTCGAACCATCACATTGGGCGTTAAGGCGAAGTTAATTAAGACGCAGTTAATTATTATAGAATTAATTAAGGAACTCTAACCCAGAACCTTCGGTTTTAATTAGGGTGAGGTTAATTAAGGCACAGTTCATTATGGTAGCATCAATTAAGGTACTCGAACCCACAATCTTTGGTCGGCAAGATCAAGTAATGAGAAGTAACAACGCATTCGAATGAGAATGTCAAGTATTTTAATGAATGTATCGAGCGCAGAGGCATTTGCCTTCACCGTCTTTGGCGCATGCTAAAGTGACTGTCAATTTTGTCGGAGGGCAAGATAAGCCCCATATGGTGCAAAATATTTTTATATGTATAGCTGCAGTAGGCTATTTCATATATGCCGCGCGTCGTTAATTGTGTTAAAGACAGATATACATTGTGTTAACACTAAGAAGAGCACCCTGTGTACAGAGAACACGGTACTCTCTTTATGGCCTACAGCTACACGCGTTTGGCCATTGCAGGTGGGAGTTAAGCTTGCATGCTTCAACATTACACTAATAATTTTTTTTTGGGGGGGGGGGAGGGGGGGATAGTGGCTCTGTGCATCAATCAGATGGTGAATTATGTGAATAAATCGTGTTGCAATGCTAGTTGGGTCAACATGCTTAGGGGAAAAAAGATATTGCTTGAAAAACAGACACGCACGAAATAAACAAGCTCTCTCGTATACTTCTGTGTTTTTCGCACAGTATCTTTTTCTCAAGTGGCATAAGTGTCTAGTCCCTTCCAGGCAATAGTTGTTGATCGAATCACGTTAATCTTCGACAAGCTTTTGAACGAATGTTGTATGCCTAACTTTGGGTGTACGTAAATGTTTCACGACTTTTTCTGGCGTTTGTTATAACAAGGTTCGACGTTCCCGCATAATAGAAAAAGTCATGTTAACGACGCCTTCACGTAGGGTGAGCTCCAAGGTAACGGTAAATTGTTCTTCATTTCTACCCATTGGTCTCCTACGCTACAAACAGATATAAAGAGAACAACGTACTTAAAATATTTCTGCAATAATATGACACAGGCCCGAAGCGATTCTTAAAGGAAAGGCTTACTTTTTTTATTACGAGAATAGGCCAAGTAGAGCATTCAATTTGCCAATATTTTGTTTTATAAAGAACAATTTGGCACATTAATTGGTTAACTGCGCTCATAATTACCATGATCCAAACAATTGCTGGTGCCAAAATTTTGTTCAACTGAACTGGATGGCAATGTACTAATGTTTTTTCCAAATATAATGTCGTGTGACCGACTCAAGGTCGGTGGCCTACTGTAGCCTCCAAATTCCCGTGGTTTTCGCGCACACTTCGAGTGTGGCTGGCCTATATAAGGGTTTGAAGCACGAAGGGTGCAGTAAAGACATCGCTTACCCAAGACGGCTATGTTCGGTTTTCAGTTGCATAAAACCTGAGAGCTGCGGCATCACTCACAAAACGTTTTGATCTGATTTCTTCAAGTGTTTAACACGTACTACACTGATCCAAGGGCAAGCACAACTGTACAAGAAATTGGGCAGATGTGTGTGGCATGAAGTGAGAAAAGTTATAAAGTTATCAGCATAAAAATATTTTCAACAAAATGTTTGCAAATTTTTTGTTCTATTTTTTTGTTTACTCACAAACTGAGCTTCAATGCGTCGCCTCAAAACAAAGCTTATATGTGTGAAAGTACATAATGTTTCCCATCATCACGGTCATTATCGTCAGCAGTCAGTTGAAGTTCCTCCGCACATCAACGCCCTTTCCGCGCTCTCACCATTACAATTGTTCACCACCAGCTATTCGCATCCCGTGCAGTTATTTCCGGTTGAAGATATTTAACAAAGGTTTCTACGGACTTGTCATATCGGGAATCGCCCGCTTTGAATAAACCTACTTGAAAACACGATTTTTTCGGGGGCACTCTACACAATTGAATTCGCTACACGTGTGCAAAGACTCGAGCTTCAAACTGTGGGAAATTATTGGCACACGGAGAAACACCGCATGCGCGTCGCAGTAAACAAAAACAGTCCTACGCAGTGTTCATCCACAGAGCCTAATGAGACTTTGTGAATATATTTAGTGTGAGTTTTCGTGTCGGTTTGTGCACGTTCCGTATGTGCCTATCTCGGCAATTGAGTGCGTCATATATCTCACCCAAACCCCGGAGTACTATGCCCGACTGTCAACCACGCAAGCTCCCGCAGCTTTTCAATAAAGCACGCATTTAAACTCACTCTTCATCACTTCAAGTTCGTATCTTAATTTTACTCCTTTGCTATATGTATACATTTCTTAAAACATTGTCATTACTGAACGATGCATATGAACAAAGAACGCAGATTTACACCTATGAATCTGTCTCAGCCACCAAGATCCACAGGCGCTTTTATCATCCCGGCCTTACAAGACACAAGGAAGTTCAAAGTGTTCCACATAACGACCTCTACGGCAACAGAACTTACCGCCCTACGTGCTGCTGTTAATTACATCGTAGAAGCACCACCTCGAAAGTGGGTAATTTTTTGTGACTCAAAGGCAGCCCTTAAGAGTCTGCAGCCAGCATTACGACACAAGACCCATGAAAAACAGGTGTTTGAGACCAGAGAGGTTCTCCATCAAGCACTCATGAACGGACATGGCATCATCTTTCAATGGCTGCTGGGGCACTGTGGCAGCGTCGGTAATGACCTCGCTGATGATGCCGCCCGGTCAGCCTTTAAGGAAACCCTGCCAGTTCCTATACCCTCATCAAGGATAGACGCTGTGAGGGGTCTTCGTTTACTTGCTCAAACCAACACTGAACCCCGATTTTCTCGAACTGTTGTCTCCACCGGCTGGATCCTACACTGAAGCTGTAGATTCCATTGAACTTCCCCCACCGTGATGCAACTTTACTTTGTCGCCTCTGGTTAGGGGTAGCTTTTACGAAAGGGTACTCATTCCTTATGGGCATGTACGACACATCATTCTGTGACTCGTGCAACTGTGATGAGACGCTCAAGCACGTGTTGTGTTTTTGTAACCTTTATGGCATCGAACGTGACATTCTTCTGAGTGTGTTAAACCGTTTAGACAGCAGACCGTTTTCAGAGACAAATATTCTTGGAACATGGCCCCACGCGTCGCAGGCTTACAAAGCGACGCCGGGCATTGCTACAGTTCATGTAGTCGACAGGCCTCAGTGACTGATTGTGAAGTGTTGGACAACCGCACGAGTTCATACTGAGAGTACTTTATTCCCTCTCTCTCCTTTCTTTCTTTTCATCCCTTTAAACACCTTCCCTCGTGTAGGGTAGCAAACCGGACGTGCGTCTGGTTGACCTCTCTGCCTTTCCTTTCTTCTTTTTCCTCCTCCTCCTTAATATATTTTCATTTCAGTATTTCAAATTAAGGTTGCTTGATTTTTCTCAGACCACTTGACATTAGTTGACAAGTGCTCGCACGATGGTGCAGCACAAATGCTGTTCCTGGAGAGCATTTTCTGAGACGCGGAAGTCTCCGACGACCAGCGTGTTGCTCCTATCACCCGGTTTGAAGCCTTCTTTCTTTATTTGTTTCATTTCCACAAAATACACTATGCATTTCTTTGCATAGAAAGCAAGCAAAACTCTCAGCCGCAAGTGCCTCGAGTTTGGATAAGGACACGGAGCTCAAGTAGGCCACGTATATCGACTTTGGACTTGACTTAAAAAAAAAAAACCAATATGAAACGCATAGACATCCGTGGAGCAGCAACAAGTAAACTCTTTTCGAACGGGAGCCGCTTCGGAAGCTGTAGCGGCGGTGACGGCGGCGGCGTTTCTCTTTGGCATTAGAAACGCAGGGATAAGAAGGGAGGGAGGGTGGGTGTACAGGCCTTGAAAATGAATGGAAAAGCGAACCCGAGTTGTTTTCAATTCTGAGTGTGAGCGGTTCTCTCTGGGCCGCTACCGCGAAGAACAACACAGCAAACGTACCCACTCGCCCAGCTAGCCAAGCAGCCAGCCAGTATCCCTCACGGAGGATCTGGGCACAGAATTCGAAAGGCAAGGCGAGCTCATTTGAAATTCAGATGCTTGTCTGACGGCCGCGCGCGCTCCAGCCCCGGGCTGCGTGGTATGCAGTAGCCGGGGCTTCGCTGCATTCTTCCGTTGCCACGGATGTGAGAGAGAACATGCTCCGGAGAGGAGGAGCATGTGGAGAGGAGGGGGGGGAGGCATAGTAAAGAGGGAAAGAGGCAACTTCGTGACGAAGAAGAGGTATCGCAACGCGCGTCCCCTCGGTAATTCAGTGCGGATGACCCGCCGCAGCATCTGTGACTGTTTGATGTTGCGGACGTTTTCCCGACACTGAAAGCAGATCGTCCCAAGGCGCTCCATCTTCGTCCGCCGCCTGTGAGCGTAAGGCTCAGTGTTGGCACGTGCCAAGGCTCTGTACCACCCTCTCGTGCAGATAAGGCGCGGAAACTTAGATGTGGATGACGGGACGCAGCAGACGCTGGCTAGTGATTCATAGCGGAAGCCTGAGTCGGTTGTTGGGCTCCCGACGTCAACCGCTGACATTGGCGAAGGAGGCACCATCACGTCGATGCTGCTGTGTCAGAAATAATCTCACAGACCTGAAGCAGATAGCTGTAGCATTTTTGCTCTCTAGTTATCCTCAAACACTCTCCTACGATGTTGTGCTTAACTCAACAGAGCTTCTGAAGCAATCAGTCGAATGATGAAACTATTTCCTTCCCTTTTCTTTCTTTTTTTTTCTTTCTGAACGCTTGAGGTAACATGATAGGCATAGATGTTCTTTAACTGATGATTTATATGGGCCAAAAAATAATGCATGTCAGAGATAAATTAAGCATGCCCAAGAAATACAGAGTGAATTATGATGAAAGTTCTGCGGTTTAATAGTGTTTACCGAATTTAAAAGCTCCAGGACTATCAGATGGCAAGAATACTTTTGATTGGATAATACAATTGGCAGTTTCTTGACAGTTTTGGGATTTACTGGCCCATTGCTGAAATAAGAATGGGCCAACCTGTCATCTTCCAGCCATTTTACCACCGAATGACGCATTTCGACGATACAAAGTCATTTATTCTGACTTCCCCATGACAGCAGGGATCACAGCATTGGAAAGAAAGATGGAGTAAGGGATATTTAGTGTTTGAGAACACACTACCATGAGCGAAAGACCCGCCACTCGGGCTGTAGTGAAAGTCATTCTTTTGAAGTTATTCCTGTGAAGAAGAAAGACAAAACAAAAAAATAATGTTGCCTAAACAAAAACCTGTGAACCACATCGGTATACAAGAAAAATCCGATGGTTGAAAGCGGGCACCACCGAATTTTTCAAAGGCACAGAGGACTGTATCACTGGAGAGCCCCACCCATCCATCACATATGAGTTCGGATAGAGTCACACGCTTTTCGCACTGTCTCCGCTATATATAAAACACTCACATTCCGAGAAGGAAAGTCTATGATGGCATAATGGAGCCGAATGTGCATCTTCGCTTCTTGGCCGTTCCTTCTCTGTGGCTACAGTAGCAACCGCAAGCACAGATTTTACTTGCTTATTTGTATATTCTATACGTTTTTTTTTAATTTTATGTTTATCTTTATTTTTCAGCTTTCTTCCGTCACCCTAGAAATCCTGATCGAAGCTATTATTCGTAACGAATGACCTCGCCGCGATTTTATGCCTCTCGATGGATGATCCAGAAGATGTAAGATCCTATTATATGACAGTAATACACACGCCATGTTTTCAGTTACGCTCACATTACAATTACCAATGCTGTTATGGCTTTAGGTATGCGGCTCTGAATAATACCGAATGCCCTACATGAAATAGAATTGATCGGAACTAGTTTATAGCAGAGGCACAATTTAACTAAGAGCAAATATTCTAGATGCTATTACACAAGACAAAATGGTCCCTTACCACAGCCGGCAAATAACGTTTCTTAAAGCGTAACATGACCTCTATACAATCGTAGCTTTTATCGACACGTCTTAAATCAGTGAGATAAAAGCGGCACTTCTAAGGTGATTTGCGAACCATATTATGCTCACTTTCTTCGTAAACATATTCAACTGATTACCACTGGACTCGGAACTGCGAAGAGATTTGAACACCGAATTGATAGATTGGGACACCGCGTGCGTGCGCGTGCGTGTGCGCAACACACACATACACACTGCACTGCACGGCACATAGACACTTGAAAGCGAAGCGAACTTGTGAAGTTGGCTTTTTTAATGACGCAGCTTTTACGGGGTAAAGCACGCTCTACAGGAGCTGAGGAGGGGAAATTGCTGTCATCTTCGACATCGCCATGCACGAGCATGTGAAGAATAGTGAGGTTTACCATTTCCGCAACTTGAAGAAACCGATGAGGAACACGAATGGTAGAGGGCGAAAGAAAGGGGACGAGAAAGGGGGAGAAGTGCGTAAATTGCCAAGGATTTTAGGGAATATTTGTTTACAGCCCAGAACACAATACCCAACTGGAAGATAGGGCAAATTGGAGTAGAAAACTTCAGTCGAACTCAGAATAGACAAAGAAATGCACAAGAGAGACAGAGGGGGGGGGGGGGAGAGGCAAGACGGAAAGGCAGGGAGGTAAAACAAGGTCTCGCCCGGTTGGCTACCCTACAAGTGTGAAATGGCAAAGGGGAAAAATTGCGATATCCTTATCATGGATTACGACAGACGGTATCAACTTAAGAAGCTAATCAGAAAACCTTGACTTGTTGGTCTCAAAACCATGGCCCTTGAAAAAAAAATGAAAAAAGAGAGCTCGAAAATCATACGTAAACGAATATTGGCGAGATGTTACGAAACATTGACTGTACCGTTGAAGAAACTGACTACTAACGATAACGTAAGCACCGAAGTGTGCCGAATAGGAAATGAGAGATGCCCGTCTTATCCAGCAGCATGAAGGATTTCAGGCAATCTTATTTCACAGCGGCGCACACAATATTGCACCGAAAGAAAGAGCAGAGAATTCCGGTATAAATGTTTTTTCCTAATGCAGAGGAGAGAGAGAGTGGCAAGAAAATCGAAGTAAGCCTGACTAATAGTTGAAACTTACGGTAACAACTTAAGAGCACTGATTGGAGAGACCTTTTGTGCCTAAATCATGGGCCTTGAAAATACTTGATAATAATACGTCAGCGAATATAGGCATAATCTTACGGATGATTGATTGTATAGTTAAGATATGACTGCTAATGATAACGTTACCTCAAAACTGAGCAGTGTACGAAATACAAGATTCCCGGCTTAAGCACAATAACCATGAATTCAATTAAGTTCATATAACCTAGGTGCTCAAGAAATAAGCTACAAGCAGTACCGTGCTAATCCTGCCAAATAAATATATAAATAAGTAAATAGATTAATAAATAAATAATATAGAGATCAAGTAAAAAAATTTCCATGTCGAGCTTCCTGTCTTCCAGATTATATTTAGTGATTGCTTAACGCAGACATTTATGTTCGAAAATGGTCGATTGGTAAACTAGTACTTCTTATGGGCAAGTAGAGAATTTGGTCTTCCATTACAGATCGAGAAATTAGTACCATTTCAATATGCACAAGCATTTTCTTCTACGAACTTCACACTAAGAAGTAGCTCCCATGCTGGCCGTTGAAAGTGTTTTTTTTTTTCATGAGGATCGTGCCTATGTGTTATGTAATGCGATTGGGAAAGCAATAATTTATACGAGAATGACAGATATTTCGAACTAGATGCAAATATAAGGTTTCCATCCGCGTTTACACATTGTTATTTTTTACATAGAATGTCAAAACTTGTTTCTCTCTGTCCTGCCTTTATCAGGCATAAAAAAATTGAAACTCCAATTACGCACAGCTTGTTGAAAGAAGGGCGCCATCTCTTTATGTAATGAATCAGCAGCGTTAATACACACTACAAAAATATAGTTCATAATGCAATCGCCCGTTTCGTTAGAGATTTACGAGGCAACGTGATCTCATGAAAGAAAAAGAACTGGCTCTCGAGCTATCCGAAGAATTAGAGTAACAATATTAGTTGACCTTTTAGGTGTAAAAGGCGCACATGCCTGAAGCTAGCTGCAAAAAGTTCACATTGAGCTTCTTCTGAGAGCTTTTAAACAAACATAAGAAAGATAGAGAGAAAACGAAGCTCGTGGGAAAGATGAATATGTGCAACAAAATAAATAAATGAATAGAAGATAATGCGGGCCACCGTTTTTATTCATCTTTCCGCGAGGGAAAGGAAAATGCTTGCGGAGGCTTTTAAGCGTATTAGTCATCCATGTATTTTATTTTTCTGCTAGTGCTCGCAAAACGTACGTCTAAGTCAGCCAAAAGGCAGTCATGGCGAACCCTATTAAAGACACAAAGAGAAACAAAGTAGACGTGTTTGCTCGATTCTCTGGTACGTTTTCGAGCCTATCCGTTTCCAGGCGATACGTCTTGGAAGTTTCGGAACGAGTAGGTCGATGCAATATATTATTTCCCTATCGAGCTCTTTTTTGTCAGCCAATGCGGAGCCGAAAACTTTCGAAACCGTAGGCCGTTCCACATATCCCCTCAAAGGCGGAGGATTACGCGGTGGGAATAGGAGGAGAATGTTCGAGGCATATCGAACCAATGCGCACTGTCAAGCTGGGAATCTAAAATTTTCGTACGTAGGGAGAGCCGTGTTACTGCACTAGAAAGCCGAAACTCCTCACGAGAGAATAAATAGGTCTCGGTTGCAGTAAAGATATCATTATATCTTATAGATAATACCGCTGCGCAAGTGAGCCTACGGTGTCTCGCGATAGAGAAGACAGAGATGTAACCTGGAGATTAAGAACTGGCCCTAAACAATCTCGTTTCTCAACCTGGCGTAAACTTCGAGGCATGCGTGCTCGTCGTCCCAAAGATAACTCCTCTTTTCGCAAGTTTGCATCGAGAAGGGGCTTTACCTGTTTCTCAAGTTCGTTCATTAATCAACATATTTGTTAAAAGAGCAGCGAACGTACAGCTGATTTCGCAATTGTTCAAAAGGTAGTCAAGTTTGCTGTCCACACGCAGAGAACAGGATATCCGAAAGAACTTTTCGGCGCTTATCCCCGTCACATACATTTTTTTTTTACCCTCCGTTGAGGCTTAGTGCCTGTGGTGTTGTGCTGCTGAGTACGAGATCATGGGTCCAATCTCCGGTCTCGGGGGCGACGCTTCGATGATGGCGAAATGGAAACACACTCGTGTATTGTGCATTGCGTGTACCTTAAAGAACCCCTGGTGGTCGAAATTATTCCGGAGTCTCCCACTACGGCGTGCCTCATAATTACACCGTTATTTGACAAGTAAAACCCCAGAATTTAATTCCAATTTTCAAAATTTGTCTCTCCTCTTTTCATTTTCCACCTGCTCGGTGTTTTAGTGATGCTTTTAAGAGGGCCACGTCATACTGCTTCAACTATTCCGTAGCCGAGTGTAACGTGCTCGAGCATTTCTAACATTTTTGTTTTCCACGTTCAAAAACGTTTGTTAAACTATGGTGGCGTACTAACTCGTCGGCTGTTGCATGTTTCTCGGTTCTCACACAGGTTGTGAAATGTGGCCGATGGAAAAAAGTTTGCTGTGAGAGTCAACCGACAGTGAACAGTGCTGTCAGAACAATCACAATTTGCACCAGGTTTCTCTGAAAGTTATAATTGTGTCCAATGTTATGATGGAAATGAGGTGAGGATGATAAAAATCAGGAAAGATGGAAGCGACGATTACGAATGGAAAATTTCATTAGAATGGCCAGTGTCAGCACGCCAATTCAGTGGTGACTCCACCAGAATTTTGAAACAAATAAAGCAATATTTCTAAATAGTGGCATGGAAGAGAAATGGTAAATATAATCTGATAAATTAATTTTAGGAAGCGTCAATTGGTAAAGAAACTGTCATCATTTTATGCCTACACTTTTCTACAAACGGGGTAATTTTTTACATCTTTCAAAGGCACCCTAATCTCAGTCACACCAATATTACCTCTCCATAGCCTATTTTATCCAGTGTACGTACCTGTTTTAAAAATTTTTGACTGTTCCTTTCTTGTGGCGAAAATGTTAAGGATTGTCTTATGAAGTGCATTTTGATTCTTAACGTGAATGTTTGATCGAACAAACCGGAGAAGTAAAAGCTAAAATAATGTACGACGCAAAGCAGGAGCAAAAGGTCAAACGCATCTCTTTATCCAATAATAGCAGAAAATTTGGAGGCATGGTCATAGGAGACGCTCTGTTCACTGGTGTCTTATATGCAGTCCTCATAGACCCCCTTTAAATGATACAAAAACAACTAGGTTTCAGTCGTTTCTTCAAGAACATTGCGTCAATAGTGTATAGCTTACAGAATTGCTGTCAATAATTAGAAAACCATAGTATTAGAATATTTCAATGCAATAAATTATATAGGGAGCTCTCAGAAAAGTCAGGCAAGGTCAGGCAAGGTCATTTTCATTTTTTTTGTTTCATAGTAAAAAACAAAAAAAAACTATTTTTCGCTTAAAATTCGGCACAATAATGCTATAGTCTTAAACAAGACCTTATAAACATGTATGTAACAAAAAGATCGTGACGATAGATGCCGTATTTATTCAAGAAAACTTCAAAGAAAACTCAATTTCTTGGTTTTGTGAGTAGTGTGAAAGAATATGCTTAGTAGTTTGAAAATAGTGATCTATATGCTGTACGTAGTAAGCGTTCAGTTAGGGTCAGTCACGCGACCATGTAATAATTTGGGGGCCCTGGGTCCTCTGGGTACGAAGGCCACATCACCCGCAACAAAGTCCGAAGCTCCGCCCCATTCACACGCTAGAGGCGCAGCTATCGCGCAACTGGCGCATACCTGTCACGGAGGCGAGCGCTCATTGGTGCAGTGATTGAACACGGGGTGGTGCTCTCCACATTCCACAGCTGCTGCTTCTCTCGCGAGGACTGAAAACATGCCTCGACCAAACAAGGCGAGCATTGCTTCTACGTGATGCGCCAGAACAGAAGCTAAACATTTCGACAGAATTACCTGTCTGGTTGGGAAAATTGATTAGGACTTAGAGATTGACTCCAACCAAATAGGTTGGAGTCAATCTCTCAGTCTGCGCCAGTACAGACACCGTAGCCAGGGAAAAGCAGCGGGTATATCCTAACCTAATCTAAAAAGAGATACAAGACCGTTTAGCTCGCAAACGCGCAAATAAAGAGCCATATGTAATGCTTGGCACCACGATGATTCATAAGCATGGTCAGCTGGACTAGCTGGTTGTGAAGCATTATGAAACATGGTTCCAGCGCATAAATAAGCGCGTACGAGCAGAGTAAGGCAACGAGAACGACGGACTTCAACAGAATTTTACTCCGTGGTGGTCGCATCCCGCAATGGGATGCCACCACGATCACCGAGAAATGAGAAGAAACGTTTTGCCGACAACTTTCGCGGATAATTCAGTGGATTCAGAAAGCTATTCGCTTGCCTTCACACTAATCTTCTATGGTTTCTTTATAATCTTTTTTTATTAATTACGCGCATGACAACACGACGTTTGAAGCTTAAAGTTCGGGGCATCATACTTGATTGGCTTAAACTGGCGCAGGTACTCCTGCAATCTACTAATTTTTTTATAAACGCACGCATGCATGCAGCGTTTTTTTTTTTGTTTCATTCTTCGAATACTGCAATTCCGAAACCTGGTCATGATTCGTCCCAACTGGAGCTCACGCAATCACATTGTTGTAATTCTACCACAGTTAACCAAGCGACGCACCCGCAGAGCCGTATCCCGCCCTATGTCGTATCATTAAACTACTCTCTCTCTCTCTATTCAAGGCACCGTGTATAGCATTCATTAAACGAACAACTCCTGAAGCAGGTTCCCTTGTCTTCTATTAGTGGAGGAGTCACTTGGGTATAGAAAGCCGGCAGCACCCATTTATTCCAAGGAGAGCCCAAAGTCATTGTCCAAGAATTTGGCACCGTCGTCGGTGGCGGCGCCGGCTCATCATCGGCGACATCCCGCTGCCGCCGGGAGTCACCGTGCAAGCTTGAGATGCATTTATGGTGAGCCCGTATTATTGGATCCCTCGCCGCCCAGTCATGCTCCTTCCCAGTGGCGCTGGCGGCGCTTATTATTTCGAGGTGCGAACAGTATCGCGTCACAGCCTCTTTCCCCGTGGAGGGGTGGGACGAGCCAATCTTTCAAGCGAAAACTAATGCGGTCAGACGTCCCGCTGACTTCGTTTCCGGACAGCGGGAAGCGAGATAATTGCGTTAGCTAAGATAACCGTATATCTCGCCTTTCTTTTATATCTTACCCTCTCTTTCTCACACTATTCGCGTTTCCTGCGTTTCCCTTCGACTGCGCTCAGTCTCTATAACGCACCGCTCCTCCATCTCTGGAATGGCGGATCAGGAATAAAGACGTATTTTATTAGCCGCGAAAGCCAATGCCGCTCGCCGGCTGTATTACGGAGATTATAGCGAGGCTAAGGCAACCTTCATTCTCTCCTGCCTACGCGCTTGTCATCCGGCGCTGGTCACCGAATTCTTCCGCTCATGATGATCCTCTTCCTATTCCCGACAAACTCAGGACCACCGCCGAAGGAGACGGCGAGGCAGAATTTTCTTCCGTTGGCGCCATTTTGTGACAGCTTTGGAACGATGCTTTTGCATTTAATGCGGTACCATTCTTAAGGTACTTCTCGCAATTTCTGAGATCTATCTATCTATCTATCTATCTATCTATCTATCTATCTATCTATCTATCTATCTATCTATCTATCTATCTACCAACCAACTCGGGACACTGAGTATGTGGCAGTGTGTTCATATGCGTAGCTCCTCAACGAACCTCCTTGACACCTAGGTGGTTCACTGTATATGTGGGACTGGGTAGGTGCCACTATTCAATGGAACTCCTTGGCGCCAATTTGGGCAATTAGGCATGCCCCACTGAGAATGTGCCACTCTGCAAGGACGAAAAAGCACCCTTAAATTTATCCCATGCTCAGCGGGATCGAACGCACGTCACAAGAGTTCCTCAAGGTCAGCAACCCGACGCTTTAGCAGGCTGCGCCACAAATGCAATGGGTATGTGCTGCTTTTCAATGAACGTCCTTCACGCCAACGCTTCAGCGAGCTCTGCCGGAAATGCACTGAGAGAGGAGGACTGAGAGAGGAGTCCCGCTGCCGCATGATGTGTTTCTGAGCGTTCGCACACCAGCGCGCCTTGTGTTTCGGAGGGCACGCGAACGCTTCGCGGCGGCCGCGCTAGATGGCGCCGAGCGTTCTCTGGAAAGCGTGAAAGAGGAATGCCGCTGCAATGCACGCCTCGTACATAGCTCGTTTCGACTGGGGCAATACGTCGTGTCGCTATATTTATTCAATAATTAACGCTTTACCGCCGGCAGTCACCGTGAGATGGATTCCGCCGAAGTTTTCGTGTCTGCTTTGTCTAAGTGAATCACGGCCCTTTAGATTTGATATCTTCAAAATTGACGAATCCCTAATGAAGGAAGTAGCAACATACTCACCAGAGTAATAAGGTGTCCGTGAGTAAGATTCTTCCTTATGTGCACGTTTCAAGTAAAAGAAAGACCAGGGTCCTACTAAGACGAACAAATGAGATGCCGTCTTTGAACATAGGCCGGTATAGTGTAACGATTCCTTTCCCTTCCTTGTGACAATGTATGCGAAGCGTAAGAATGAAGCGCATTGAGAAAAGGGAAGCAATCTGTCACCTGTCGTCCAGTACCCAATGTATATCTTGCCAGTTCAAATGCATTCGAGACTCTTCACAGAAACTTGATAAAATGCTACCAGACTGCATAAAACATTAACACAAAAATTAGTATAATATACACCGTTACGAATAGGTAATGGGCTAATACGAGGCATACAGGTGCATTAATAGCAAACTGGCTTACTGGGTTGTGCGTTTGTTTATTGCACCTATGAGTATGGGCACTCCAACACACTGGCATGTAACTGAAGTAGTGTGCAGTCCGCCACAAATGGTTAAGGGACGTAAAATCTGCTAAATGGATTACGTTTTGCAAAGCCTGGGCAGATATCCTCAAATTAAGCTTAAATGAGTGTGCGTACTCTTTGCTAGAGGTAGAGAGAGGTCTTACTGCAAAAGCAGGGCGGTTAACTAGGCTGAGCTCGGTAGACTGCCCTGCCCTGGGAAAAGGAAAAGGGGACTAACAGAAGAGATAAGCTAACATTCCGCACTGTTCACACGTAGTCAAGCGTTCGTCGTCAATCACTAGCGGTCATAAAGGCTGGTGCTCTTTGACCGTAGCAGCGCTTTCGTGGCTTTATACATCGCAGAGGCACGAGGCTATGGTCCCAAAATATTCTCTTCTGTGAAAGGCCTGTCGTTCAGGTGTCCTAAAGTCAATGTCCGAAAGGCAACCCTCTCATCTTCGCATGTAGGGCAGTCACACACGAGATGTTTTATCGTTTCTTCTGCGCCACCTGTGTTAATATCGGCAGTGTCGGCCAATGCGAATAGGAATGAGTAGGCGTTCGTGAAGGAAACTCCTGGTTTCAGGCGGCACATTAGCGTTTCTTCCCGACAAATAAAAACAGGTAAAGGTTGTAAATTTATGTGTGTCACCTCAGTGGTCTTGTCCATATCATCACTCTAAGAAAATTGAATACACCGGAGTCTTTGCTACCTGTACCATGATCTATTAAAGTAAGAAGCATCATTGCTTAACAGAGCACAAATTAACATTTTCCAAGGAAACCGTGTTCCTTAAACTTTTGTCGTATGTGCCTTTTGTTTGAGATTCATAGTAAAATCAGTAAAAAAAATAACGGCAAAACAAGACAGAAACGTACTCAGGACAGGTGCTGAGTCATTTAGAAGCACACAGTCAGACAGTCATAAGTACATAGGGCTCAACGCCTATCCCGTGAACTTCTGCGTCTTGTGTGGCCGTTATTGTTACGCTGCTTTTATTATGAATATCAACCAGCTCGTCCAGTTTTACACTCAATTGTTTGAAATGCGCGAATCAAGGTGCTTGAGTTGCCGGTGGTCGGAGCTTCATAAATATTATACGGCTAAGAAATATAGCTCATTTGTGACTCTCAGTGTTATTCGTATGCGGGTCTAGCCTAACCTTTCCGAAGAAATGTTGGTAATTTGCGCAACAGTTCCATGAACTTTGCACAATAATATATTGTGAATATAGAATTCAGCAGAGTACGTAGGGGCGGGATATATATATATATATATATATATATATATATATATATATATATATATATATATATATATGGCAAAAGTACGGTAAAGCTACTAGAGGATTTTCATGACTTAGTCTGTAAAGAAATAGATAACAATAACATTGTCCTTACACTTTTTATTGATTTGCAAAAAGCTTTTGATACTATTAATCACAATTTATTATTAGATAAACTCGACAACATTGGTTTCAGAGGTCCGTACCTGTCGTTCTTCAAAAATTATTTTGCTGATCGAGCCCAATGTGTCCAAGTAGGCGGATTATACAGCCCAGTTTTGAACGTTTCGACAGGTGTTCCTCAGGGCTCAATTTTAGGACCCTTGTTGTTCAATATTTACGTCAATGATATGACCTGTCTTCCATTGAATTCACAACTGTTTTTATACGCGGATGATACTGCCCTGGCGATACCAAGTGAAACGTATGAAGAAGTCTCCGGCAGGATGCAACAGGATGTGCATCTTTTGGTAGAATGGTTCAACGCTAATCAGATTTTTACTAATACTACAAAAACCTGCCTACTTTGTTTTCATAGCCCATATAAAGTGTTGGAGCATTCTCAAATATATACCTTCATGAGAGGAATTGTACGTGCTGTTCATGCCCACCTTTGGAACTCAAATCCAATTTCAAATATCTTGGTGTCACATTTGACGAAACACTGTCATGGAACTTACATATCGCAGAGTTAGCCAAACGCTTGCGCCTAGTGTGTGTTTATATATATGCTTTACGATCTATATATGTGATGTGTCCGTTAGAAAAATGGTATATAAGGGACTGGGAGAGTCCATATTACGATACGGAATAACAATTTACGGAACCGCATCTTTATATAAATTGAACACACTAAGCCGCATAGTGCACAGAATTGCAACCAATCTCGCCTATGGAACCAACTATCACGATAAGTCAGCCAGAGCCATTATGGAACATTTTGACATGTTACCTGTACACAAGCAATTTATCTTTGACATATTATACAAGCATTTCTTTCACAGCCCCTTCAAAATCTGCAACATTGAAGTACGGCCTTTCCGTCATTCGGAAAATTATGTCATACCTCGCATCTTCACCGCTTATGGCAAAAGAACCCGCATCTACTACGTTCCTTATTACTTCAATAAAATACGCACCCTCCCGAGCATTACCGGATTAAAAGACCTTAAGAAGTTCCTTCGACCTTGGTTGAACGATAATATAGACTGAGGTAATTTACTATTTGCCATGTTCTTAGTGTTTTCATTTCGTTATACCAAAGTGTACACGGTGGAAAACTTGCTTTCATTTGTACTGTTGGTTTCTGTTTGTTTGCTTGTTTGTTCTTACGTCGCACAAGGAATTGCTGCGTATTTGGTTGATTTTATTTCTCTTCTTTCTACTATGATTTATTCGCTGTTGTTTCATGTGCTTAACTTGGCTGCCCAGCTCTGCACACAAGCGGCAACGCTTATGCAGGCTGGAACTCGTTGTACGAATTGAAGTGAATAAAATATATTATTATTATTATTATTATTATTATTATTATTATTATTATTATTATTATTATTATTATTATTATTATTATTATTATTATTATTATTATTATTATTATTATTATTATTATATAAAACAAAAAACGCGACCGAATTGACGAAGCGTTTAGTTCGTAAGTGTCGTTCGCCATTGGTCTGGCACCTTCACTAATAATATGTTCCATACAATGATTGGTTTGTATTTGTTCTTAGGAACAGTTTTAGGCGTCACAACTTTTGCGTTCTGTTAAGCAGGACACGTAGCTTGCAATCCGCAGCTGTAGCATGGAGTGTTATGTATTCCTTTCACAGCTTTCCAGTGTTTTAAAGTCTACATGAATCAACCACCAGAAATTCTGCTTGTTAGTAAAGCTATAGGGACCTGGAAATTGTTTCTACGATAATGTCGTTACGGTACCGTAAAGAGACTTTCGTATCCAACAGAAGTAATGCTGAGTTGACAAAGGTTTTCGTTCGTAAGCACTCTCTCCGATTGGCCAACCGCCTTCGCTAATTCTACATCCGTCAGTAGGATCAGCTGGCATATCTGCCCGTGAGAAACGTTTTAGATTAAGTCTTTTTTTTTTCTTAATACGTACAGGCTTTGCTACGCAGAGAAAAAATACGACGCCGTTCTACAAAAGCAGCCGTACGTGTCATGACAAATAAGAAATTAACAATATTATAAACAATCCATTTTGACCTCGCGATACCGCTTTTGCAACACCGGTTGTGCTACTAAGACAAAGTAAGTGCACGACTTTAAGCCAGATAATTACAAAGAGACGCGTCCGTCAGGCTGTGCTTGATTGTTGCACTAATCACTTTAATATGGTTAGGCGCGTGCGACGAATTCGCAGAAATATTGCATTTCAAGATTTATTACACCACCTTTTGGTGATTTGCTCTCGTGACTGCCCAATGAACTTTGCCGCATGATTGAAACCGTGTATTGGGACAGCATTGTAGCGTATCAATCATACATGTACACATAACTCACCAAGCAGGTCATTACACGTTCGCCGTCATTGCAAAATAACCCAGGACTTCTATACCTGCCGTATTTCACAAAGTTCATTTTATTATGTGCAAAACTGTATGTGTGGCCTGCGAGGAAGAATTACGGCATAAGAGTTTTTTTTTTTTTTTTGTCTGCTAAGTTCTGGTATGAGAACTCCGTCACGTCGAAGAAAAAGAGATTATGTTCGCTGAGGACAATTAGTACGCTGCGCAAATGAAGATTTAATTTGAACGCTACACTTGTTCTGAATATCGCTGTAATTCTAGTAACCATCCCGGCATTCTTTTTTTCTCCGTGCATTCATATTTTTGTTTGATAACGTGCAAACTCTAACGGCGGCAATTAGTAAAAGGCACCGTAAGATTGTTTCCACACATGTGCACGTGTGTGCGTGAGACCAATTAATAAAAAAAAAAACCTTGCTGTAAAAATTATCACAACCGTGAGACACCTCTCTTCTTTTGTACCGAAGCATGTGCTCAACATTTCTCGTTTCTAGCGAGGTTGGTTTGTAGCACACAGACAAAAATGCTTGATTTGGAGAGGAGATACCAGCTTAGCGAAAGCGCTTTTCCCCAATGAATTCGCTCAGAGAATTGGAGCACCACGTTTTGCCTCGTGCGAACATGTATTTTACGCATGATAAAAAAGGCGGCGTCGTGAATATAAGTAGCGTATAATTACCTCATTATATGTTACTTCTATTTGTCACTTAAAGAGATAGCTATGAGTCGTATCTTCAAGATAGGGTGGACATATTAAAAAAATGTTGGCTTTTTATTATTAAAAACGGTAATAAAAAGATTGCCTAAAAAAGGACGTCTGCCGTTCACTTTCAAGCGCAGAGGAACCTCTTCGATAGTGCTTTGTGTTCGTATTTTCCGTACGTCATAAGCAAATAAATGTGATAACTTTTCCAAACGATCATTCACTACAAATATGCAAATGTTTATATGTACGTTAAGCTATACAAAAGTACTGCAATTAGTGCACGCTTTAAGGGCAATACCTGCAACAGGAAAAAAGAAGTGCTTACTGCGTTGCGGTCCCGAAGTTTTTCGAAAGTCGGTTATGTTACTGGCTCTAACGGCAAGAATGCACACTATTGGTGACAAAATATTTGCCAGAAAGCCGTTAGTCGTGTCGTCTCTTCCCTCAGTGCTCTACGCATGCGCTAGGGAAACGCACACCACGCTTTTGCGCCGACGAATGACAGCCGAGGGGCGGGGTGGCATTCACACCGATGATGAATTTTCGGGCCATCTTAATGACTTGGGATGTAACGACCGCGCTACGCCCAGACACGGCGGCCCCCTCCGTTTTTCCGGGCAATGACATTGCAATTTACATTCCTAAAGCAACTTCTATTTTGTCCGCCCGTCATCCCTCGGGTAACGAAGACCGGACGAGTAAGAAAAAAAATATTTTTTCGAGGAACAGGAGTACAGCGAGGAGATACGACTTAAAAGTATAAAAGGCAAAAGACCTCCCAGCAGGGGTCGAATCAACCGGAGGGAAATGAAAAGAACAAAAGCAACAGTTATGCGCAGGACGTGTACATGCGCCGCGGTTATTCAGAAGCTCTCCGCACTCGTTCTACGGTCTAGAGAAGAGGGGGGGGGAGTCACTTAGGCATATTTGCGTTCGCTTGCTCGAACGAAATAATAACCTGGCAAGAAGCCGTAAAAATGAGCCTAGAATGAGAGAACGAGTGCTGGAGGGTGAGCCCAATACCGGCAATGTAAAGAAAAGAAAGAAAAAGAAACTCGCTTCTTCCCGTTGCTATCGACCCGCCAGAAAGCCAGTCGCAGAGTCGAAAGAACCAGAGATAGAGAGAGAGAAGAGTGAAACAGCGAGAGAGAAAGAGAGAAACGGGGGGTCGTCGTAACGCAGCAGAGCAAAAAACGCTATCGTTTAGTTTTTCAGCACACAAACTGTTGGCTGCTGAATTCTTTCTGGCGTTTGCACCGATTACGTTATAGAGCAGATAACTTCACTGGTGCCGTGCCGCCCGGGCAAGCGTAAACATGCCGCGGAAGGCACTCGTACAGCAAGCAGTGGTGCACTGCTGCGCCTCTGCCTCTGTTATTCCGAGCGTGGCAAACGCTCGTCTTTGTATGGCGATGCGGAAACGTATCGTTTCTGGCGCTTCCATTCTCTTCCGCACTCATCGTGCGACGCCGTCTCGTTTGGCGAGTTGTCTTGTTTGCACGAGCTATTCTGACATCTCGAATTGGTGGAGTTTCTGCCACGCACGAGTTTATTTTCGGAAGTGACTTGCGAGCGCTTTTAGTACCAAACGGTGGATTGCTCTAACTAGAGAAACAGGCGAAGTTTTCCGCAACGTTTGTGTGGTCGCGGTTTAGGTTGTGGGGGGGTGTCGCGACATAATAATGCTGGCGCTGTGTCAGACAATTGAAACCTGAGAGCAGCGAAACAGACCGCAATTTAGTATTAGACGCGACATTGTTCTCGCTATATTTAGCTCGTGGACGATTTAGCACACGAACAGTCAGTGTATACCAGGAATTGCACTAAGAAATATAGGATTCTCTTGAATGCGTAGACTACGAAACCTAATTAGGAGCGGTTTCTGCAGAAAATGCAGGTAACTCGGTTAGAGCAGTCTCTTCGACAATTAAGGAGCTACGCGCAGAAACACAAACTTCCTAAAAAAAAAGCTGACTTTTTTTTATTTAAAGCTACACTAAATAAAGATACGTTATCAAGATCCAAAGGAATGTTCCGCACCGCGGTTGCTTCATTTACGAAATAACTGCGCAGTCTAAAATACAGTAACGATATTTAAGCCAGAAGCTTCACTGACGCACAATCTAAGATAAATGCAAACACACAAAAAAAAAAACTCGAAGCCAATAATTTTTACAATGCTGGTAAAAATGGCCGACTGCCTTGGTGTAAGGATGCCCGGAACGAAGCCTTACTGTTTTAGCCCCTGCTGCTGCGAAGCGGATGAAACGCTTCATGCGCCTTCCACGTTCTTTCGCGGAGATTAATCAACCAAGCCGTCCGAGAGCGGAGAGCCGCGCTCACTCGGCGCAGCAAACACAACAGGCCACCGAGTATTCCCTTCCTTTCCACGCGGCATTATTTACGCTCGTGGCGCCCGCGCGCCATCGGCCCGCGGATGCTATCCGATCCGGTAGTGGCGACAAGTCGCTTTGCTGCTCTATCGAATGGCGGGCGATATCGGGACTGTCGCGTAGCGACGCCAGCCCGCCACCGCCAGTACAACTGTGCTTAGCTTTCTCTTCTCGTCGGGACCGCTTGACGGCGTGTCACTACAGAGGCCACTGAATGTACACAACGATGAGGAATAGACCCCGGGAGGACCCAAGTCGGTGATATACCGCAGCCACCGAGACCTTCTCCGCAGTAGGCAGTGGCGCCGGAGAAGAGAGACGATTTTTTTTTTCTGCGTGGACAAGTATGTTGGTCGTGAGTTTCTCTCCTTCTAATCTTTGTGCTCATATCCGGACTCGATGTGCAAGCACGGCTCTTGATGATTCTGAGAATGGTCATCTCCTATACTTCTTGTTTTTTTTTCGTTTATGATTATTATTATTTATTTCTTTTTTTATTCGTTCGCGCTTGAGTTATGCTGTCAGAAACGTCGAAGGAACAAGGACGAACCCGAGAGCGCTAGGTGCCAAACACAGCCCGCTCTAAGGAGACGTGACGCGATTGGTTGAAAGCATTAAAATGCACTCGTGTCTGCCTGGGAGCCCACGAAAAATTAACTTAGTCTGCTTGCTGATGAAGGGAGATTGAGCAGCATATGCGGGTGGGTTAATAGTGTAGACGCCAATTTGACTGCGTTTTATTGGCCAGGAGGAGAGGCAGAAAGATGAGTGTATTGGAGGCAGACTATCTCATCATCAAAACCGATCACCATTCAATCAGAAGATGGCGGTTGGGTGGGGGGGGGGGGGGGGTGAGTTTGCCCATAGTAAGGACCTGAAATAGTGTTCTGATCGCTTCCTGCGTAGACAAAGAAGGAGGCGAAGGTCCCAGAAAGTTTCCACTCTATGAATAGACAGTATTCCAGCTACCTCATACTAGCGTAAAAAATAAATAAAATTTAAATTAAAAAAGAAGCAAAATAAGCCCAGTGACAGTGGAGTAGGGTGATCTTGTAGTCTGCTAACGGCAAAATTTGTGAATTCTGACAATCTTAAAAGCTGTATAGCAACACCATGTGGTAGGAGGTCTTTGAATTAAACATTACTACTTGCTTAACATAGGAGTATAGACGAGGAGAAGGGGTACAGACAGGCTCGATTTTTGTTATTCACGGTATTGTTAATCATTCCTTATCCGCCTGTCATGGCTCTGAGTGGCGCCGTCTGACACTGCCAGGGCTAGATCTACAGTATACATAAATACTCAAGTTAGTAGACGAATTGATGGCCTTCGGCTGTAAAACAATTGGTAGTGCATCACATGCATTATGCGAATGTTGTGGGTTTGATCCCCACCGGCGAGAAGTTATCTTTTCGTCCACATTCATTTTCCCTTTTCTTTATTATTTTCTACATTTCAATTTAAAGCACATCTAATTACCCCTATGCTTTCTTTGGATTCATTGCCTGCTTGCTTTAGAGAAGTATAGAGGAGCAGGCAACATATTTGCTGTTTTGCCATTTGTCTACGTTCGCCAACATCGACGACTTTTTTCCCTCTCGTACCTCTGTTGTGTCCTTAAGGTCTAGATGAGTTCTAATCTTGAAGTGTCTGCAGTATCCCCGACTCACCTGCTCAGTCAGTTTCCCCAAGACCACTTCGTCACTATTTCGACATTATCACCTGCGTACGTCCCCCACTCAGTACTCTTGCGTCCCATTGGTAGCTTTATCGGTTTCGCTTTGCGTCATGTGCCAACCAACCTGGCGCAACACCTTAATGGAAAGGAGGCCCTCTACCTCGTCTTATCAAGCTGTGGCTATCAGTTCAGATTACCGCTCTATACCGAGACCAGACGTGCGATGCCTGAGCTTTGTAGCAGAGGTGTAGTGCGTGAGTGGTGTAGCAAGTTGTAACATTTCTGCAACCAAGTAAACTGCCTTGTGGCACCTAATGTACGCATTTCCGAACTACCCAGATGTTTGAAAGAAGATGTAACTCCACGCTATTTCCTTGCCGTGTCAGTCTCCTATAGCCGGTGAAAAGTACACTATGTGGAAAAGCTTGCTTAAAAAGACTTCAGTGCATGACACACACGTTGTTCTATGCTTTGAGAATGATATTACGAAGTAAACGAGAGATAGACAGACAGAGAGGATGCCTTCGCCGAGCCACACAACATAAAATAAAGAGCACTATTGGAAATGTCTGCGAATGTGGCCAATCTACATTTCCCTTTACTTTCTGGCAGTCGCTAATAGTCACCCGCTTCTCGTTCTGTAATTCTGTCTCCTGATGATCAGCTCCCAGGGTTTACGCCGCCCAAATTAATCATGAGGAGACCAAGTGGACGCGAAAACTTTATGACGTTAATACAGCGGCAGAGGGAGGGGGGGGGGGGGGGCGGTGAGCACTGGGCACAAGCCGCAGCCCACCAGCGAGCCACGCCGACCAAGATAAGCGAAGTGCTGCAAGAGCAAGAAAGCCTCCTGAGGATCGTCCCTTAATGAGACTCTGGTCGCGTCTGCAAGCGAGCGTCGGCCAGCGGGATTACAGCGGCGGGGATATATCCGCCGGGGCAAGGCGACAGAAGATGTTGACCCTTGATTGGGTTCAATTCGCTGCTGCTTTTCCCGCCACGAACCAAAGTGGCGCAGTGGGCGCCCTGCACCAAAGGAGCGACGAGAAGCTGACTCAGCGCTTTCTTAAGGAGCGTGGCAGGATCCTGAAGCTGGCGTACAAGCTCCTATCCAGGCTTCAGCATTTTGAGACGTTTAGCTGCTCAGCAAGCGTGCTCAAGAAAATGAGTATTATGATACGCAATGCCGAAAGTACGTGAGGTTTATTTACTAGAAGTTTCAAAATGTTCGCAAAACGATTGGCCGTTTTTGAGCAGAAGCAGCTTACGTGTATTCACTTGAAAAAAGACCAGAGGAGGGGAAAAAAAATCTTGGGCTACACTTCTTTCGATCTGTGTTCCTTTTCCAAAGAGCCATACTTAATACGAAGTGATGATCCAAGAGTTTCATTGAAAGCGCCGCTTATGGAGGTTACACAAGGACCCCTACTAGCCTGCATTTCCATGGGGGCGAAATGCAGAAAACACCCGTGTGCTTAGATTTAGGTGCACTTTAAAGAACGCCAGGTGGTCGAAATTATTCCGGAGTCCCCCACTACGGCGTGCCTGATAATCAGATGGTGGTTTTGGCACGTAAAACCCCATAATTAAATTTTAATTTTTTTCTAACTAGCCTGGAATTTTTCAGCATTATTGTGAACTCTGCGTGCATTTGGTACATAGCAAATGCTCGACACTGGGCTTCAAAGATTTCAACAGCAGAACTTGTATCACCAACGACACACGCACACCATAATTAAATGTACTTACGCTGCTTTGTTTGTAACTGTCTTGTTATTTCGCACTATGCAGCTGTCTACGAAGCTCATGAAGTCTTATGGCAGACTAAGGGAGAAGCTAGGTCGGCTTGGTTGACTACATATTCGGCCAGAATTTCTTTAACATCATTCAACCTATTTTTCAAAAATAAACAGAAATATCGTTAATATGCCCGAGAACACGTGTAATTTCACTCCACCAATAAAAGACCCGATTTCGAAGTTTCGTCAAATTCCTTTATTTTCGCTCGGCCTTCAATCGGTGACATTTTGTAACACATTTTGCAAAATTTCGAAACATATGTTTGAATGTGCGGCCACATTTAATTTGCTTTCTAAGATGCACTGTGTGCTATGCGGGCAAACCATCGACAAGCCTAAAGCTCGGAAAAGCTTTCTTTCCATTCTTTTAAGATATTTTTTATGTGGCTTGAGTGTATGAATGATTTATCATGCTCTCAACACGTGCGCCCCTCGTTTAAACAAGTATAATTTATTACTTTCTTCGCACAGAAGTAAGGACATTCATCTCTGGCAAGCAAGGTGACGCTTCAGGTAAAACAGGAAGAGTGTTGCCCACGTTCAGGGCTGAAATGTCACATCCAAGTACCAAATTTCTGTCGAAATAAGAACACAGTTGAAACAAGCAAAACAAAAGTCATTGATGCTAACGATGCCAGCAGGAGCTTCGCCTGGAGCCACGTCCCTTCCAACTTCCCGTTTTCTTTTTACCAGCGCCAAGGGTAACTCAATAAGAGCTCAGAGCCCCACACGTGTCCTGTGCGGGGCAGTCAGCCGTATTGTTCGCACCTGGAAAAAAAGCGACTGGTGAAACTGAAACGGCATTGATCTCTCGCGCGAAGGCAAGACTGCGCGTTGCAGCAAATTGTATTAAGGCTAGCGGGCAATTTGCGGGACGTCGCGCAGGCAAACGACGGTCGACGGCTCGTCTCCCAAGGGTTGTGGGAGAAAACGGGAAAGGTGGAAGCATAGTAAAGCGACCGCAGAACCCCAGCGGGTGGAACGTGCGAGCACACATTTGCGTTTGCGGTTGCGGTCATTGATGCAAAAGGCTCTCTGAGATAAAGACGCGAGCCACTGGAAAAGTAACTATTCGCAGCATGTTTTGCCGGTAGGCATTATGCTTTAGTGGGCATCGGTGAGTATGAGCTGACGCGAAGTCCAAATCAAGTGATAGTAATGTTGTAACCCATTTGAGGAACACACTGTTGAATGCATCCTTATGTCGCGAAGTGATGGCGCGTTTTATTATCTTTGCGTTGCGTTTGCGTTTTAGTATCAGCTTGCCCAATAAAACTAACAAGCCAAGATTGTTAAGTTTAAGGTTTTGTGCTTGCATCAATATTGTCGCTATCACCTCTATAACAAAGTTGCCTGTGCATGGGGAGAAAGCCAATACAGCTTTTGCAGAGCAGTGCTTCCCACGAGAGATGGATAAAGAATGGGACACATTATCAGACTGGCGCCATCTTGTAGCTACAGAAGTACGAAGTTAGTACTCACGGAACGTGCGCTTCAACTCGAAGAAAGAACACCGAATTCTCGACGAAAGTGCGGAGCAAGGGCGTGGACTTCTATGTAAATTTCCGTTCGGGCTATTTCAATTCCACTGGCGAGGAAAAACGCTGAAAGTGAATTTCATTTACTGGCTCACAGAACCACACAAGTTTACTGGAGCTCTCCCAGCGTGTCTACTTGCCACCTGCGTACTCTATAACCTTCGTTACGGCTTCAAGTGCCAATTAATCTCTCCCGTGTGGATGCAACACTGCTCTAACGTCCATGGCTTGGTGTGGAATTTAAGAAAGCGTATTTTTTTTCTGCCTTGGGAATGGTCGACGCACCAATGTGTAACACCTAGCTGTGGCTCCTAAGAAACTATCGAACACCTGTTGTGTACGTGCCCTCAATAGGACGTCCAGCGCATCTCTTTACAGACCACACTAAGCCAACTGGACTCTAGTGGAACAGTTTCTGAAACGAAAATTCTTTGCCCCTGGCCACATCCGCCTAAGACACTGAAAGCTATTCGTGGCTTACTGCAGTTCTTGAAGTGCACCGGTCTCGATGACTAATTGTAGCCCTGCTGTGCGTGCTATTGTGTGCTTGCCGTGCTCACTTTATACATTCCTCTTTGTATTCCCCTTTTCCTTAGTCCCAGTGTAGGGTACCAAACCGTACACTTGTCTGGTTGACCTCTTTTCATTGAAAAGAAATAAACTTTCACTTTCACCTCCCTACCTTTCCCTTTCTTGCTTTCTCTCTCTCTCTCTCTCTCCGTGCAAATGTCACTAGACGAAAACCAAGCGCTAAATTTTGCCGAACACTCCACTATGGTTGTCAATAGCATCTATGTGCTCACGTGAGACTCGTCCCTAGCGTCCCTGTGTGTTTTGATGTGAAAAAGTCACTGAAGTCAATCTGCCATTATTTATTTTGCGACCAAGCAATAAGCACTTATATTTCTTCGAGCACTTACATTTGACTCATCTGAGAGCTTTGAGCAGGAGAAATATTCATAACGTCATCTCATCTCTTACTATACCCATCCACGGAATTTATGAGTGAAGCTTTTTTTGTTTTTCCAATGGAGTTGCTGATGCGGACTTAAAGTGTCGAGGTTGGTATCTTGCTATGACTTGGGTATCTCGTAGAATGAATAGAATGAACGACTTCTGTTGGATTGAACCCGTATTTTATAAGCGTTAAAAAATCATGATATGCCAGCTGAGTTACCGTGTAATGTTAGAACGCCCTTTTCCATGTAAGGGACATTTTATCAGCTTTGCTGTGAACTGAACTATTTCAGTATGAGTCCAAACTATTCATGTTTATCCCAGATTATGCGTTTACTCGGCATTAGCCATAATTTGTGTATATTTTTGCAACATTACGTCAATTTTTTTTATGTTGTAGCGTGTATCTATACGTTTCTTTCACTCTAAGTGAATGCCTACTTTTCTCTGCTAATATTGTTCTCTTGTTTGCGTTTTTTGTTGTTGTTGTTGTTGCATGTTCTTGGCCACGTTATTGGGGATCACCGGCTCCTCAGTAGACAAGCATTCCTTACTGTCCGCAGTTAACCAACAATAACAATTTGCGAACGCTGTTGGTGAAGAAGCTTCCCAAATACAGTACGATAGAGTAAATTTTATCCTTAGAGTTTCCTACTTTCAAGATAAGGAGAGTTGCTTTACTTCAGTTCATCAGTGTCAAGCGAATCGTAGTGCTTTATTTTTTTTTTTGCCTTAATGACGATCGACCATCAGATGGCAGCTCCTTTACAGTGAAGAGCTCTAGAATCGACAGGCCTTGCTAGCACTCCTTCAAGCAGGGCAATCATTTTTTTTTTGTTCTCAACACATCAAGGTAAAAGCCGAATCGAAAACCTATGCCCGATACCTTAGGGGGAAAAGATAGCTGGATACAATTGGGTTTTTTTTTTTTCACACTCTGGAATAAAGAAAGTTAGAACAAACGAAAAAAAAAAGAAATGAATAGACATTACAGCTGCTAGTACCGGAGGAAACAATGAGGTCGAAAGACAAGAAAAGTCGCTTCCTCCATTTTCAGGTACCGAAGAAAAGGAGCAGTCAACTGAGGGTTAATGGCGGCGGCTTTCTGCACGAAACTCAAGTGCTGAAGTGCGCTCCCCCACCCTCCCCATCCTCCCACTTTGCTCTTTCATTTTTTTTTCTTCACCTTAAACTCTCGTTCGGTTCGGCGAAACACAAGAAGCACCTGTCTCTGCTTCGTTCGTTCCCATTGATCGCACTGTTAGGAAAGCCCAAAGCCCATCGACCACAGGTAGACTACCTCATTGCATTGGACGTGGTGTGGCTAATTCATAGCGAGACTTTTCGCACACAATAGCATCGTTTCTAAGTTTCTGCTTCTCTCCGCGCCCTACGATTGCGAAAACGTATAACTATAATTTGCTACCAGAACAGTTCGTAGTGTTGGAGTGTGAAAATAATAGTTCTTGCGACAGAATATCATACCAATTCAACAATGTCAAAACGAAGGGAACCGAGTCGAATATCAAATATTAAATATTTTCCCGATTGGTTGCAAGTATAATGTTCAGCCTTTTCACCATTATTTATCCAAATCTTTGTGCATCCTAGTATTCACTACATCTGACTGTTGTTGTTATTAAAATGGTCACTATAAGAATCCTTCATTAAAACCACAACTGTAACGTTAGAAACAACTAAGAAATTTGTTCGCAAACCGGGAGCTCTTCATACGTGGTCATGCATTATCGTGTAAAGTCTAAAAGCCCGTCCTTGTAGGACAATTAACATGTGTGTATACGTTCGCAACCAGCCCAGAAATGCATGTAGTCTGCGGTTATGGCAGAGCGAACAAAGAAATCAAATTTTTGAGTGCGAATGGTGGCGCCAGATTTTGGCATTTTTGCAGCAACTGCGTATGTTCCAATGAAACATATTCAGCTTTAATCTGATGAGAGGACACAGTTGCTGCATTTATAAATAGCACAAAACAATACCCACTTTCAAAAGGGATGTCTAAAAAATTTATTGCAGAGGATCATGGTCTAGCTGGAAGAGTCTGGCAACACGAGGGACGCAGCATGCACCCACTGCGTATGGTATGAAATTTATCTCATTTTCGCTTCCATTTCATCTTTTATCGTACACAGTCGACAGCGTGAAGTATTCTAAAACTATTCAAAATATACTCGGGTTTTTGAATAGTGACTCTTCAATTTGAGGACCGAGACGAATAGAGCAATATTCGATCTGGAATACGAAAGTTGCACATATTAGCGCCCCTTTAAAACTACCAAGAACCTAATTAGGCTTCATATCAGATACAGAAATCCACTATCTACTGCGGCAGTTTCTATAAGAACTGCTTTCCAACCTTAACAGCTGGTTGCGAAAGTCAGATCGAGAATGCCAGATTGCGACAATAGAGGGATCTCCTTTATATTGAAAGAGAAAATGAGAATTCAGCAGAGACAGAGAAAGGTGGTTTAGAAAGACAGTGATTACCCTCTTAATGCGGCATAATCGAAATTTCATAGCTGACTGTACCGCTGGAACTGCCCAGTGACTCTTCCAAGCTGACCCTGATACCGTTTTCAAGAAGTTACGCACTGACGCTCACGTCACCCCTTGCATGGCACTCGCCTAGTAGCCTGTGGTTTGACACAGAGTGGCAGTACGGGCCACATGTTTGTTTAAGCCCCGAATTTCACTTCATTATGTCACATGGTCATGATAAGCGTTATCTAACGTACCTTCATCACATTCGCCTGTATCTCTCTTACACGTGAACACTATTTCTTTTCTTTTTTTCTTGACAGAATTTTAAGGAGGTGCTGGAGCCTTTATGTGTTCTTGACTACTCCTCGTCGTCTGACACACAGAAAAAAAATGAATTAAGAAATAATCTGGTTCCCCGCACACATGGGGCAGATCGAGGGCACCCCGCCCAACCTCAACGAGTCGGCCCACAGAGCTACGCGAGGAGTCGTTGACCGCGTAGCAACCGGGTGGCGCGGCGCTGGGGTTGTGGACAATCTGGACCCTCCCTCCTCATATAACGAACTTACCAAACATTTTTACAAAGGACGGAGACGATATCCTCCGCCACATAGGAATCTAGGCAGACCACAGGCGTTAACACTCAGATTACTCCAGGTCGGGGCATACCCTAACCCCGCACTGTTACACAGAATCTACCCAGAGATACAATCGACCAATGTTTGCGAGCTATGCTCAGACCTAGATGACTTGGAACATATGCTCTGGCGGTGCCCCGCGTTACGCCACTGTGACGATGTCACGTCGTACAAATGGGAGGCTGCCCTAAGCAGCCCCGATATTGAAGCACAGCTATGGATGGTCCATCGGGCCTGCGACGCAGCAGAAAGGCTCGGCCTTTCTGTACCGACGTGGGAGAGGCGCGCTACGTGCTGACGCGCGTTCCGAGGGACCGTAATAAAGTTTTATGGCGATCAATTATATGGACACTTCAACCGGATTTCTGCCGTCGGCGTCGCCGTCGCCGTGAGGTTCCGTATAGATTCCAAGGGCAATAAAATCGTCGCCGCGCGCCGTATGCGCGAGCGAAAGTGCGCGGGGGGACGCGCGCTGTCACGGAGGGTGAACCCCCCCCCCCCCCCCCCCCGCGCTATCACGGAGAGCGAACGCTCGGCGGAAAGCAAACGTGACCGTCGCGCAAAAGACCGTGGGGGTATGGGAGGGAGGGAGGCGGGGCAGCGCTGTGCTCCGGCACCAAAGGCGTATCTTGCCACTCAATCTCCCGCGCGAAAGCAACAAAGCGGGCAGAGGGGGAGAGGGGGGGGGGCAGCTTCTCCTCTGCCAACAACTCCTTTGCGCTTTGCCCGGGGATGCCGGTCGTCCGCACCGTCTCTTATCTCCACACGGCTCTGACCTTTCTATGCGCTGTGCATTCGCCGCTCAGTTTCCGTTGAAGCGATAGACCGCGCGAACCTGCGCTTGCTGCCAGCGTTTTGACAGTCGTTGGCTGCGGTCATTCAGTGTAATCTATTCATGTTTGCTTGTGCGCGCTGACACCACGATTGTTAATTTAGTTAGTAAGCCAATGTGTCCAAGTTTATGCAGCCGATAAAACTACTATCCCTACCCCGAATAGCTCTCTACTAATTTGCTATCGCAATCGATGCTTCGCCTTTCGGGCGAAAGTGCGCCATTTTTATCATCATAAAGAAATCGCAATGCGTGGCAAAAAACACTGGATCATTTGTCCAACACGTCACTGTGTCACACCT
The DNA here is from genome assembly GCF_013339745.2 of Dermacentor silvarum. Lineage (NCBI taxonomy): Eukaryota > Metazoa > Arthropoda > Arachnida > Ixodida > Ixodidae > Dermacentor > Dermacentor silvarum. Next base: position 85,400,835 of record NC_051159.1, read on the forward strand.
GCGGTGTTGACAAGGACCAGTTACTTCAGGTGCAGGACGTTCTTGGACCGTGGTAGCGTCAAGGATCTCAACTGCACTCCACTAAAGCAATTGTAGTATTCATGCGTTATAAAGACCTCAATGGGACTCTGCAGATAACTTTTGTTCTAGTTCATATTACCCGGGTGTATGTGCTAATGTGCATTTGCTCAATTTGTAACTTGTACCAGATTTCAATGTTTTAAAGAAAGATATCGAACGTAAAGAATACACTGGATAACCAACAAACAACTAACTGTATCACGGCGCGCATTACGCTT